>NW_027591940.1:0-68157 GCF_964213995.1 Mustelus asterias | reverse complement strand
AGGAATGTTCAAATTCGGGGCATGAATCAGTCATTCCGCCCCTCCACCTCTGCTAAACCATTTGATAAGATCAGTTTGTTCTCTCCCCCCTCCTCCCCGCCATTAACACTCGACCTCCCCCTCCCCTCCCATCCATCCTCCTCTGCCTCGAATATATTCAGCGCCCCTCAGTCCCCAGGGGGACCCACTCCCATGCCTCTGCCACCATCGAGTGCGCAGGAATGTTCAAATTCGGGGCACGAATCAGTCATTCCGCCCCTCCGGAATGAATCCCGCAGACTAATCACTCTCTGAGCGATTCCTCCACATCTCCCTCTTCAATGGGGTCTGAGTTTCGCTCCTCCGTGCAGCTTTTGATATCCTGTGTAGGGTGGGGGTGTCGAACTCCTTAGTAGGCCTAGATTGAAGCCTAGTCCCTGTGTACCACTAATCAGTAAGAGTTTGAACAACACCAGGTTAAAGTCCAACAGGTTTATTTGGTAGCAAATACCATTAGCTTTCGGAGCGCTGCTCCTTCGTCAGATGGAGTGGAAATGTGCTCTCAAACAGGGCACAGAGACACAAAATCAAGTTACAGAATACTGATTAGAATGCAAATCCCTACAATAAACCAGATCTTAAAGATACAGACAATGTGGGTGGAGGGAGCATTAAGCACAGGTTAAAGGGATGTGTATTGTCTCCAGACAGGATAGCCCGCAAGTCCAGGAGGCAAGCTGTGGGGGTTACTGATAATGTGACATAAATCCAACATCCTGGTTTAGGCCGTCCTCATGTGTGCGGAACTTGGCTATCAGTTTCTGCTCAGCGACTCTGCGCTGTCATATGTCGTGAAGGCCGCCTTGGAGAACGCTAACCTGAAGATCAGAGGCTGAATGCCCGTGACTGCTGAAGTACTGCCCCACAGGAAGAGAACAGTCTTGCCTGGTGATTGTTGAGTGGTGTTCATTCATCCGTTGTCGAAGCGTGCACTCTCGTGCACGCTGCGACAACGGCCCACTACTCTCATGTCGCCAAGCACATATTTCCCTCTCAGGGACTCCAGCCCTTGCAAACCATTTCCAAATATTATCACTCTCCAGCACTTGTACCCAGCAGCTCTTCCATGGGACCCTGTGCACAATAATCAATCATCGAATTTGAGCTGCATGGACTCGATGGGCCGACAGGCTTTTAGCGTCGTTGTATCTCTGTACATCTACTTTAATTGGGGTTTTCCATTGGCTCAGTGTTGGACATCATCTGAATGTTTAATTTATTCATGTATCGAGGAGCGGCATAAACATTTTGAACTAATTGAATGCAATGTGTGCATACAAAGATTTCCATGATTGCAATCTGAGTTATTGCTGACATTGGTGATTTTGAGCAGGTTTACGGTCAGTTGAATATTTCCCTGGGACACGGAATTAAACAGAAACCTGTTGCCATCCAGTCTGAGAGCCTTGAACAAAGTGTGAGTGTTTGACAGTAATGAGTCACGCCCATGATAGGATCCAATAGTTCACTGTGGATCACTTCAGGCATTACAAAGATTGCCCACTGCTGAGTGTCCAAATGTCACCAGTTTCAATTGATTACCACTGTGGTTTCAGAATGGGGGAAGAGGCGCTAAAGTGGTTCTCCAAATCTTTCCCGTAACTGGTGACAACCACAACTGTAACTGTCCTGAAGAGACTAAAACAGAAACAAGTGCAAGTTTAACTGTTTCTTGATATCATGTAGAGTTAACTGTGGGAAGAAGTTGGAGCATCCAGAGGAAACCCATGCAGACGCGAGGAGAACGTTAATTGGGTGAAGACGAGCTCCTTTTAATGCTGTGGACTTCAGGAGGAGGTCGAGATGGACCGTTCACTCCGGAAATGTGCCTCGTGGTTTGCAATTGCTTCTGCAAGTATTTTACACTGACGACCTCGGCACCCCATCAGTTGGGATTGTGGTAGATGTGCAACTCGTTAGTATTATGTTTGTGCGCCACGCGTTAACACAGTCTGACTGCAAACCTGTAGTCTGATCTCTTAATTGTGATGTCATAGATCTCTCCGATTGCACGTTGCTGGTCTTGCAAATACTCCATTGATAAAGCTTCACCAGCTTGGCACCTCATTTTGTAGCATGTCTGCTGCTCCATCTGACGTATTCTCCTACACTCATCACTGAACCACTCTTGATCAATTGGCTCTGCTTGTGGGGGGGCAGTTAGCGGACCATAGAACCATAGAAACATAGAAAATTGCAGCTCAGAAACAGGCCTTTTGGCCCTTCTTGTCTGTGACGAACCATTTTATGCCTAGTCCCACTGACCTGCACTTGGACCATATCCCTCCACACCCCTCTCATACATGAACCCGTCCAAGCTTTTCTTAAATGTTAAAAGTGACCCCGCATTTACCACTTTATACGGCAGCTCATTCCACACTCCCACCACTCTCTGCGTGAAGAAGCCCCCCCTAATATTCCCTTTAAACTTTTCTCCTTTCACCCTTAACCCATGCCCTCTGGTTTTTTTCTCCCCTAGCCTCAGCGGAAAAAGCCTGCTTGCATTCACTCTGTCTATACCCATCAACATCTTATACAACTCTACATGAGACTACAATAATCTTGTTCCAAATTGGTGGTGAGCATGAACAGAACTTGCACTGGTGGGACACAATTTACTTTTGCTAGTTGAATGGACTCCCCGCGGCAACTGCCCTTGAGATGTTGCCCATTCAACGTGCCCCTCGGTTTATTGGATATTTTTAAAATTAGTTACCTGATTTGCTCTAAAAATAAATAAATCTCACTTCCAGTGCACTGTATGTGGGAAGTGGGCAAAAATAACACAGAGTTATTCAGACAGATGTTTTTTTTTTTACCAAAAGAGAGGCTGCACTTGGAATCGAACTGAACATTGTCTGATTGCAGAAGAGATTAGATATAGCTCTTGGGGCTAAAAGTATCAAGGGATAAGGGGGCAGGGGGGATCAGGATATTGAATTTGATGGTCAGCCATGAAAACACCGAATGGCGGATCAGGCACAGAGGTCGAAGTGGCCTCCTCCTGATTCGAGTTTCAATGTTTCTATGGTCACTGCCGATTCAGGTAACGGCATGAGAGGCACGCAAATACCCACCATCGTGAAATAAGCCATCCTGTCTCTGTTCTGATGTAACCACTGCCGTTGCGTTTGATGACACTACACACAATTCCCATCAGCGCATAGATCAAAAGAAAGTTAAGCAAATCTCAGTGACCAATATTTCCCCCCATCCCATTGAATACTGCAACATTTTATCACAGTGGATTCAACATCACGACAGGAGGTGCATTATTTAACTGAAAAGGAAACAGAAAAATATGGAGGGTTACGGAGAGAAGGTGGGCGAATGACAAAACTCACTCAGAGGCCTGAACAGCAACAACGAGGCTGACCTCATTCCGTGTCCTCAATGCTCTGTGGTCCCGTAATTCTCTGATAGGAAGGTGGACCAACATCTGACCACAACAATAGGTTTGAAGCATCTTAATGGAGACAGTTGAAGCAAAAATCCAGAGCTAAGGCCTGAAGCAAGAGAAGATATTTCTGCAATCATGAATGGACGGTCTTCGAGGGATACTCAAGAGGCGAGCGTTAGAACAATGCAGATATGTTATATGAATTGAGGGATGTTACAGATATATGGAGCTCCATGTAGGGACTTGAATGCGAGTATGGCTGTTTAAAAATGCTGGGGTTTGTTGGAAAATGGGTCGCTTGTTCTGAATCATGCCAAACACAAAGTGTAATACATTTTTGAAGAAGTCAGCATTCCAAAAAGTGACTTTACCTATCTTTCACCCTGATTTTAATTTCATCATTTGTTATGATTGTGATTGTTATGACTGCTGCAGATTTTACTTCAGAATAGCGATTGCATTTCAACACTGAGACCTTGGTCACATCCTCTTTCAGCATGCCTGAGGGTGTTAAATGCTGCTAACATATGCAGAACTTGCACAAACTTTCTCTCTGTGTCTGTCTCCCTCTCTCTCTCGCTCTCTCTCCCTGTCTCTCACTCGCTCTCTCCCCCTCTGTCTCTCCCTATCTCTCTCTGTCCGCCTCTCTCTCTCCCCCCGCTCTCTCTCTCTCTCGCCCTATCTGTTTCTGTCCGTCTCTCCCTCTCCCTTACTCTCTCTCCGCCAGACATTTCAAGCTTTATTTCCTCCGAAGATCAAGTTGGTTTGAAACCCATTACAACGAAAGAAGCATTAACACATCGTTACCATTCCCTATTTAAGAATCACGTCATCTGATGACATATATTTTATCATATCCAATGATCTAATTAATTGCAGCTTGATTTTATAATTTACTGTCAAAGAAATGCATCAATAAACTGAAACTTATTTCCGTCTGGAAGAAAGGATCGCCCTGCCACAAATTCAACCTGCTGCCCTCTGACGGAATACAGCACTGTATTCTGTGATTCTGGACTCCAGACACATGGGAAACCATAACCATTATAATTGTTGTTGTTGTGATATTGCCCTGAGCCCCTTTCTTTCCCTTCTCTATCTCTTTATTCTATTGGTGCAAAAATGGCGGGAGTTCTCACAAGTCTTGCCATGTTCAGTCTCTGTGGACAAGATGCAAATTCTCTTATTTTCATTATCTCGAGTTTTCAGTCTGGATTTTCATAGATAATTAAGTCAATGCAAACTGACGGATGGTCGAAAGCACTCGACAACTTACGAACGGGGAATTCAGAGACAGTAACACCTTTCTCCAGCTGATGGATGGTGGGAGGGGAAATCGGTGCCGTTCAAATGTAATCCCCTCCCGTTCCCCACACTGGTCACATGGATTACTTATCGTTTGTGATGTAGAACTTGATTGTCATTTGATGCATTTGTGAAAACCAGAAAAAAAACAACGTCACTCTTTATGACATGGCACTTGGCAAATGCGAGGATTCCCAAATCCCAAAAGGAAAGTTGAATCTGCTGCCACAACGAGTTTGCAATCTGTATAAAATGAGGAGTAACTTAAAATAATGGGAAGTAAATCTCAGACCAATTATGATGATTTTATATCTTAAAATTATTGGTTTAATGTAACAAAGAAAACAATATTATAACAATTAAAACACACAAACACATTTAAAGACTTAACAGTACAAACATTCCCTGAATGATTTTCGATATAACAAACTCAGGGTTAAACGGTTAAGAGAACGTGCGATCGCCCAAGCTTTAAAGATTGCCGCTGTGAGGCCAGAAGGATAAAGATGTATGCAAGTTTGTGAAATATTTTTTTAAAAAATACGTGCACGAAATGCCATATGCAAATGGAATTAAAAACAATAATTTATATTTCATAGAACATAGAACAGTGCAGCACAGAACAGGCCCTTCGGCCCACGATGTTGTGCTAAGCTTTATCTGAAACCAAGATCAAGCTACCCACTCCCTATCATCCTGGTGTGCTCCATGTGCGTTTCCAATAACCGCTTAAATGTTCCTAATGTGTCTGACTCCACTATCACTGCAGGCAGTCCACTCCACACCCCAACCACTCTCTGCGTAAAGCACCTACCTCTGATATCCTTCCTATATCTCCCACCATGAACCCTATAGTTAGGCCCCCTTGTAATAGGTCCATCCATCCGAGGAAATAGTCTTTGAACGTTCACTCTATCTATCCCCCTCATCATCTTATAAAACTCTATCAAGTCTCCCCTCTGTCTCCTCCGCTCCAGAGAGAACAGCCCTAGATCCCTCAACCTTTCCTCATAAGAACTACCCTCCAAACCAGGCAGCATCCTGGTAAATCTCCTCTGCTCTCTTTCCAGCGCTTCCACATCCTTCTTATAGTGAGGTGACCAGAACTGCACACAATATTCCAAATGTGGTTTCACCAAGGTCCTGTAGAGTTGCAGTATAACCCCACGGCTCCTAAACTCCAATCCCCTGTTAATAAAAGCTAACACACTATAGGCCTTCTTCACAGCTCTATCCACTTGAGTGGCAACCTTTAGATATTTGTGGATATGGACCCCAAGATCTCTCTGTTCCTCCACAGTCTTCAGAACCCTACCTTTGACCCTGTAATCCACATTTAAATTAGTCCTACCAAAATGAATCACCTCAGATTTATCAGGGTTAAACTCCATTTGCCATTTTTCAGCCCTGCTTTGCATCCTATCTATGTCTCTTTGCAGCCTACAACAGCCCTCCACCTCATCCAGTACTCCACCAATCTTGGTGTCATCAGCAAATTTACTGATCCACCCTTCAGCCCCCTCCTCTAAGTCATTAATAAAAATCACAAAGAGCAGAGGACCAAGTACTGATCCCTGTGGCACTCCGCTTGCAACCTGCCTCCAGTCCGAAAATTTTCCATCCACCACCACCCTCTGTCTTCGATCAGATTGCCAGTTACCTATCCAATCGGCCAACTTTCCCTCTAGCCCACACCTCCTTACTTTCATCATAAGCCGAGCATGGGCAACCTTTTCAAACGCCTTACTAAAATCCATGAAAATGACATCAACTGCCATTTAATTTCCATTTAATTTCCATTAAAAGCACAATAGCAATGAGTGGGATTTTAATTTCACCGAGCTTGGAGCTTTTCCTCTTGAGGATTAAGAGGGAATCGGTGCAGTCTCTTCATCTCTCATGCTCTAGAAGGTTTGACACCATCCTAAAATTTGCAAATAGCTTACACTGGTAATATAGGTTTACGAAACTCTCCTTATCGTCTTACATCCCAAAAATCTGTAAATCCTGTAATGGTGCTAAATTTAGGGCCATTCCGGAAACAGATCTTTAGCAATGGGAGTGTTGAATTTTACATTCTGTCGAAGGCACTAATTGGAATCGTAAAGCATTGTCCTACATTTTGCTATTAACAATTAATATTCACCTATGCTTACTGTATCTGATGCTATCATTTCCACATGCTTTCACTCAGGTTGGTCCAAGGAAAAAATTGTGGTAGGTGGGGGAAATTTTGTAACCATTAGGCGTTTAAAACACTGGCAGAATTAAGAAAAATGATTTTAAACCAGACTATGATATGCAGTAAGAAATTTAAACAACTCCCAATGATTGAAGCCACATATGCTGATATTTTGAAAGTACTAAATTATTTTATAAATGTATTGATTAAACCATCGCTCGCTCTGGCCACAGGCAGATTGTTGTCAAAGCATGATGGTAAATGGCAAAAGGACAAGCACCACATTCTAAGAGAGCAATGAAACCTTGGAAATAGGCAAGTTTGATCAGTAAATTATCTAACGGTCGAACATTCAGGACAACTTCGTGAATTGAACCAATTCACTGTCCAGATAAGTTGAATGCTTGCACGGACGCGGGAGCATGTGTTAATCTGACTTGGCAGTAACCTGGAGGTGCACTTGTGGGATTGTTAACTTTGATCTTAGTGGCCATGTGTCTGGTTACTATGGGACACAGGATGTTGAGTTAACCAAAAGGAAATGATACGTCTGGACTTTATGCACTAATGAAACACCATTCTGACGGAAGTTAACGTCTATAAGGCAGGTATTACTGTTGATTGATGTATATTGAAGATCATTGATTCAAACTATTGAAAGGTGGAAGTATCTGATCAGAAAAGTGTATAATTGAGCTTTCCTAAACATTATAAGTCAGAGTTTATTGGAGAAAACAGGTTGGTCTTCGTCTTCTGTGGCCGAGCGCTCTGTGAACTATCTCTCTCTGTGGCTCGCTGGTCAAAGAAAAGTTACATCTTTAAACTGAGACACTGGCTTTCTAAGTCTTGTATTCTCTGATGTTTCGGCGATACCCAGTCACCTCGCAAACCCCGACAACTCATATCCCATGACCTTTCTTCTAGTTATACTCCCCAGCGAATACACATAGACGCATTGAAGATAGGAGCAGGCGGAGGCCACTTGGCCCTTCGAGCCTGAGCCGCCATTCAAAGAACAAAGAAAATTACAGCACAGGAACAGGCCCTTCAGCCCTCCAAGCCTGCAGCGATCATGCTACCCGATTGAACTAAAACCCCCTACCCTTCCGGGGACCATATCCCTCTATTCCCATCCTATTCATGTATTTGTCAAGACGCCCCATAAAAGTCACTATCGTATCCGCTTCCACTACCTCCCCCAGCAACGAGTTCCAGGCATCCACCACCCTCAGTGTAAAAAATCTGCCTCGTACATCTCCTTTAAACTTTAAACCTGTGTCCCCTAGTAATTGAATTAAGTCCAATCTTGGCTCATCATCCAACTCAACAGCTTAATCCTACTGCTGACACAAAACCTTTGATCCTGTTCGCCCCAAGTGTTATATCTTGTTCGCTCTTGAACACATTCAATGTTTTAGTATCAACTACTTTCCATGGTAATGAATTCCACAGCTCAGCACTCTTCTGGTGAAGAAATGTCTCCGAACCTCTCTCCTAAATGGGCTAACCCCGTATCCTCAGACTGTGACCTCTGGTTCTGGACTCCCCCACGATCGGCAACATCCCCCCTGCACCTACCCTGTCTAGTCCAGTTAGAAATTTGTAAGTCACTATGAGATCCCCCCTCATTTCATAGAAATCATAGAAACTCTACAGTGCAGAAGGAGGCCATTCGGCCCATCGAGTCTGCACCGACCACAATCCCACCCAGGCCCCAACCCCACATATTTTCCCCGCTAATCCCTCTAACCTCCACATCCCAGGACTCTAAGGGGCAATTGTTTAACCTGGCCAATCAACCTAACCCGCACATCTTTGGACTGTGGGAGGAAACCGGAGCACCCGGAGGAAACCCACGCAGACACGAGGAGAATGTGCAAACTCCACACAGACAGTGACCCGAGCCGGGAATCGAACCCGGGACCCTGGACCTGTGAAGCAGCAGTGCTAACCTCTGTGCTACCGTGCCGCCCTGAACTCAAGCGAAAACAATCCGCACCTAGTCAGTCTCTCCACATACATCAGTCCCGCCATCCCTGGAATCAGCCTAAACAATTCTTGACACCCTTTCAAACAGTATC
Organism: Mustelus asterias; assembly: GCF_964213995.1. Taxonomy (NCBI): domain Eukaryota; kingdom Metazoa; phylum Chordata; class Chondrichthyes; order Carcharhiniformes; family Triakidae; genus Mustelus; species Mustelus asterias. The sequence continues at coordinate 59,150 of NW_027591940.1, read as the reverse complement.
ACCCCACCACTTGCCTTCAGGCCTTCATTTCCCACGGAAAACCGCTTTGCAATGGACAATTTACTCCGTTTTCCCATCTAGGGATGTTGCAGACCTGTTCAGTTTATTGTTGCTGTACTTTCTGTAATCATTGGTGTCTTCATCATCACGAAGGAAGGGGTGTTGTGCAAGAGATGGCGGGGGAAATAGCAAATGCACCAGTGGCAATTTAACAAAATTCACTGGACTCTGGGGTGGTTCCCGCAGATTGGAAAACAACAAATGTGATGTCACTGTTTACAATATAAGGTAGATAAAGGCAGTTAACCATAGGCCGGTTAGCTCAAGTTCTGGAGTCGGGGAAATGCTTGAATCTACCATCAAGGTAGAAATAGCGAGACATCTGGATATAAATCATCCCAATGGGAAGACGCAACATGTGTTCATGAAGGGCAGGTCATGTTGGTCTAATTTGGTGGAATTCTTTGAGAATATTAAGAGTGCAGTGAACAATGGGGAACCTGTGGATGAGGTGCATTTGAATTCCAGAAGGCATTTGGCAAGGCGCCGTACCAAAGTCTGCTGCATAAGACAAAAGTGCACGGTGTTACGGGTAATGTATTAGCATGAATAGAGGATTGTTTAACTAACAGGAAGCAAAGAGCAAGGTTAAATGGGTGCTTTTTTGATTGGCGATCAGTGATGAGTGGTGTGCCTCAGGGATCAGTGTCGGGACCGCAATTGTTTACGATTGACATAGATTGCTTCGAGTTGGGAACCAAGTGCAGTGTGTCAAAATTCGCAAACAACACTAAAATGAGTAGCAGAGCAAAGTGTACAGAGCACACTGAAAGTCTGCAAAGGGATAGTGACAGTCTAAGTGAGTGGGCCGAAGTCAGGCAGATGGAGTATAATGTTGGTCAATGTGAGGTCATCCATTTCGGTATTCATAACAGCAAAATTGCCTATTATTTAAATGGTAAACAATTGCAGGATGCTGCTGTGCAGAGGGACTTTAGTTTCCTTGAGCATGAATCACAAAAAAGGTGGTTTGCAAGTGTAGCAGGTAATTAAGAAGGCAAAAGGAATGTTGTCCTTCATTGCTGGAGGGATGGAGTTAAAAAAAAACAGCCAGGTTCTGTTGGTGCTGGTGAGGCCACACCTGGAGTACTGTGTACATTTTTGGTCTCCTAACTTGAGAAAGGATACACTAACATTGGAGGGGTGCAGAGGAGATTCACTAGGTTGATTCTGGAATTGAGAGGGCTGTCTTATGAGGAGAGATTGAGTAGACTGGGACCATTTACTGGAACGACGGAGTTTGAGGGGCAACCTGAGAGATGTCTACTAGATTACGAGATCTTGGAAAGAGTGGATAGTCAGAAGCTTTTTCCCAGGGTGGAAGAGTCAATTACTAGGGGGCATATGTTTAAGGTGCGAGGTGCAAGGTTTAAAGGGGATGTATGAGGCAAGTATTTTACACCGAGGGTGGTGGGTGCCTGGAACTCGCTGACGGGGGAAGTAGTGGCAGCAGATACGATCGTAACTTTTAAGTTGCTTCTTGACAAATACATGAATAAGGTGGGAATGGACGGATATGGTCCACAGAAGTTTAGGGGGTTTTAGTTCCGTTGGGCAACATGGTCTTTGCAGGCTTGGAGCGCCGAAGAGCCTGTTCCTGTGCTGTAATTTTCTTTGTTCTTGTTCTTTATACTCACTGGGATTCAGACGAATGAGGGGAAATGTTATGGAAACATATAAGGTTATGAAGAGAATAGATAAGGCAGATGCATGGAAATTGTTTACTCTGGCAGGCGAAATTACAACTGGGGGCATGGCCTCAAAATAAGGGGAAACATATTTCGGACTGAGTTGAGGAGGAACTTCTTCACCCAAGGGTTGCAAATCTGTGAACTTCCATGCCCAGTGACACAGTTGAGACTACCTCATTAAATATTTTTAAGACAAGGATAGATAAATTTTTGAACAGTAAAGGAATGAGGGTTGTAGTGAGCAGGCCCGTAAGTGGAGGTGATCCCACTAAAAGATCAGCCATGATCTTATTGAATGACGGAGCAGGCTCCAGGGGCCAGATGACCTACTCCTGTCCCTAGTTCTTATGTTCTGATGTTTATCTCCGGCACTCTGATTTCTCCTTCCTTATTAATTTTTCAGATGTTCTTTGCTGTTTTTCATATGTTGCCAAATCTTCTCACCTGGCACTCATGTTTTCTGAATGATAAGACGTTTCTTTCAATCTGATTCTCTAGTTAAGTTCAATAGTTAGCCACAGTTAGTCTCAGATTCGCTTTACCTGGCTGGAATGTATATATTCACAATATTGTGACATATTTTTCCAAATATCTGCCACTTCATCTCTGTGTTATACCTTTTAACTTTTTATCCAGTTGATTTTATTTGCGTATAGTCCCCCCTATTCTGTGAATACTGTTAGCAGACCTTGAAACCACCTCCACAAGTGAATTCTTACATTTAGTATTTCACAGCGATACCGAAACTGATTTGAGTTCCTAATTTCCAAAACTGTGATCAGTTCTCTCGATTTTAGCAATGATATTTTTATTTTACAGAATGAGCCCTCCAGTTTTCCGGTCCATCCTAAATGCAACCTATGCTTGAATATTCAAGTCCCAGTCTTAGTCATCTTAAATCCATGTCTGTATAACGGCTATCATTTCTGGGCTATTTATTTATATTTCATTTAGTTCTACCTATTCCACTTTTTTTTTGTTCTCTCCATAATTATTTGCTTCTGCATTCTTAGGAAACTCTGTTCTCTCCTGCCGCTCTCTGATTACATTTCCCTTATTGATAACCTGCTCTCTAAATTTTGTCTTCTCTTTTTAAATGATCCATCATCTCTGTCTCCGCCCCTTCTACTGTAATTCACATTCGGATCCAGCGTTGGGCCTTGTGACTGGCGGGCGATTAATACCCTCTGGAGCATTGCCCTGGGACTCGAATGGCTAATGCGAACACACTGAGTCACATCCCGTTGCCCACAACCCTGGCGTATTTACCACCATTCGTAGAGGTTGCGATGACGTGAACGTGTGGAGACATTGTCAATTGCCCACAAGGCAGATAAAAGTCTGAACACAAAAAAGATCCAACCGAATCCAAGATGAGGCACACGATGTTAGACAGTGCATTCCAAGGACAACCCTCTGAAGAAATAAAGCCCTATTTCTTTGAGACAGCTGGTCTTAGTGTCGAGGATGCAAACATGTTTTAGGGGTCCAAATAAATTGTTCCAGCCCCAGGATGGTGCCCAATATCAACGAGGCTACATAAAGGGAGCATCAAGAAGGAAGATGCTCCATCTGGTGGCATGGTCTTGATTCTGACATGACAGACTTGTTTAAAAATGTATCCATCATTGGGAAAATCAAAAGTTCTCACCCTTAGCTTTCGTGCACCCATGAGAGTGGCCCTGCAGGGCCTGGGCTCATGTACCTGGACTAAGTGCTTCTTCAGTGTTTGAGAATGAGCTTTGATCTGGTTCGATTCTGGTCCTGCTTTCTCCATAACGATACGAGGGACCCATCGGGTCCATCCCCTAAATTCCGTACATGAACCAGTTCAGACATTGCAAAAAATGTTTTTGTCCTCACAGAATCAAAGATTCTCAATTGTTTTTCCTCTTGGGACTCCATCCATCCCGTCAAGTTTGGGAATAGTAGTCTCATATGGTCAGCATGGTCGCACAGTGCTTCGCTCTGCTGTCTCAGTTCCGGGTCCCAGATCCAGTTCCGACTTCGGCAGCCTGTCTGTGTGGAGTTTGCACGTTCACCCCTTGTCTGCTCTGGTTTCCTCCCACAGTCCAAAGATGTGCGGGTTGGGTTGATTGGCCATGTTCAATTGTCCCTCGTGTGAGGGAGACGAGCAGGGTAAATGCATGGGTTACAGAGATAGGCCCTGGGTTGGATTGTTGTCGGTGCAGGCTCGGTGGGCCGAATGGTCTCCTTCAACACCACGGTTCTATGGTATGAATCTGACATCCCATTATCAGTTCCTCTGGGGTAACACGTCTTTTTGCGTGCCGTGTGGTCTTGTCATTCGGATCCACCCGCAGCACTGGCCAAGAAGGTTGTCGCTGCCAGTGTCACTGCTCAGCTTGAAAGTAACTCTGCACTTGGTCCCCTGGATAGTGAAGTTATGAACTGAGAGATGGAGGGTGGAAGTATTGGGCCTCCAGACTAAAGTGGAACTTTAGGAGGAATCTGCATAGTAACCCTGTTTCTCTCTCTTTGATGAAGAATGCCCCTTTTCGGTTTACAACACATAACCCAGCCCCACCTATAAAGGACCTCCGTACAATCACCAAGCAATGGAAAGGATCTCTTGTCAGTGGAAGTGCTGGAGAGGCACTGACCTGAGGCGTGGGGGGTGATGTTGTGACGATCACGAAGGGCACAGGAGAACATCGGCTGTTCTACCTTAGGGTTTCGTGGCGTGTGTGCAGCCTTATTGGCCGTGTGGAGACTCAGCCAGTGGGAAGCAGCCAGCGGGGGATTTTAATCCAGTAACTTTACCTGGAACAGAGTTGGAGGTTCCGTGGTGAAGACTCCCAGACTGTAAACTGGAGGAGTGGTCTTTTTCATTGGTGTGCAATAAAGGTTTTAGTGATGGGAAACTGGCGCTTGGCTGAATTATTGCAGTAATATTCTAACATGTCTCTGTAAATCTCCTTGTGGCCTTGCACTTCCTAGAACTTCATTTCATCCAGTGCCATGAGTCAAAACTCGTAATCCTGGTGTGCTCTGTGCCACGGGAAGGTGAGGACAGGAATGGAGTGAGCTGGAGGATGAATGTGTGGCTGAGGGACTGGTGCAGGGGGCAGGGATTCAGGGTCCTGGACCATTGGGACATCTTCAGGGGCAGGTGTGACCTGTATACAAAAGACGGGTGGCACTTGAATCCCAGGGGAACGAATATTCTGGCAGGAAGGCTGGCTAAGCCGACTGGGGAGAGTTTGAACTAGATAGGTTGGGGGGAGGGGATCAAAATGAGGTGTCTGAGAGTGAGGAAGGTAGCTCGCAAACAGAGAAGGGTTATAGGCAGTGCAAGAGGGCGGATGGACAGGGAATAGAGGAGGGGAGAGCTCAGGCCAAAGGATTCCGATGTGTTTACTTTAATGCCAGGAGTATGGTGAATAAAGGGGATCAGCTCAGAGCGTGATCGATGCCTGGAAGTGTGATGTGGTGGCCATTACGGAGACTTGGATGTCTCAGGGACAGGACTGGATACTCCAGGTGCCGGAATTCAGATGTTTCAGGAAGGACAGGGAAGGAGGCAAGAGAGGGGGTGGAGTGGCACTGCTGATCAGGGATAGTGTCACAGATGTAGAGAAGTTGTGTGCTGTGGAGGGATTGTCCACCGAGTCTCTGTGGGTGGAAGTTCAGAGTGGGAAGGGGCCGGTCACTTTGCTGGAAGTTTTCTATAGGCCGCCCAATAGTAACAGGGAGGTGGAGGAGCAGATAGGGAAACAGATCCTGGAGAGATGCAGTAATAGCAGAGTTGTTGTGATGGGAGACTGTAATTTCCCAAACATAGATTGGAATATCCCTAGGGTAAGGGGATTTGATGGGGAAGAGTTCGTTAGGTGTGTTCAGGAGGGTTTCCTGACACAGCATGTGGACAAGCCTACAAGAGTAGAGGCTGTACTTGATCTGATACTAACCAATGAACCAGGACAGGTATTCAAATCTCTCAGTGGGAGAGCATCTTGGGGATAGCGATCATAACTCTATCTCCTTTAGGCTTGCATTGAAAAAAGAGAGGATCCAGCAAGCGAGGAAAGTGTTTATATGGAGTACGGGGAAATATGAAGACATTCGACAGCAAATTAGAGGACTAAATTTGAAGGAGGTATTCTCGGGGAAATGTACTGAAGAGAGGTGGCAGTTTTTCAAGGAATGTCTGTCTAGAGTTCGACAGGACAACATTCCGAGCAGACAGGGAGGTGTTGGTCGGTTCAAGGAACCGTGGTGCACGAAAGCTGTGCTGGACCTAGTCGAGAAGAAAAGGAAAACGTACAAAAGGCTCAGAGAGCTTGGCGAAGGTAGGGATCTAGATGAGTATACGGCTTGTAGGAAGGGATTGAAGAAGGAAATTAGGAGAGCCAGAAGGGATCACGAGAAGGCCCTGGCAGGTAGGATTAAGGAGAACCCTAAGGCGTTCTATAAATATGTGAAGAGTAAAAGGATGAGACGTGATGGAATAGGGCCTGTAAAAGGTGAAGGCGAGAAAGTCTGTACGGAACCAGTAGAAATGGCAGAGGTGCACAATGAGTATTTTGCCTCGGTTTTCACAGAGGAGAAGGACCTGGGTGGATGTACTGCGGGCGTGCGGTGGACTGAAAGGATTGAGTATGTGGATTTTAAGAAAGAGGTTGTGCTGGAATCTTTGAATGGCATCAAGATAGATACGTCTCCGGGTCCGGATGGGATGTACCCCAGGTTACTGTGGGAGGCGAGGGAAGAGATTGCAGAGCCTCTGGCGATGATCTTTGCGTCGTCGATGGAGACGGGAGAGGTGCCGGAGGATTGGAGGATTGTGGATGTGGTTCCTATTTTCAAGAAGGGGAATAGGGATAGCCCAGAAAATTACCGACCGGTGAGTGTAGCCTCAGTGGTTGGTAAACTGATGGAGAGGATCCTGAGGGACAGGATATATGAGCATTTAGAGAGGTTTAGTATGCTCAAGAATACTCAGCATGGCTTTGTCAAGGGCAGATCGTGCCTTACGAGCCTGGTGGAGTTCTTCGAAAATGTGACTAAACACATTGACGAAGGGAAGGCGGTAGATGTGGTTTATATGGATTTTAGCAAGGCGTTCGATAACGTCCCCCATGCAAGGCTTCTAGAAAAAGTGAGAGGGCATGGGATCCAAGGGGCTGCTGCCCTGCGGATCCAGAACTGGCTTGCCCAAAGGAGGCAGAGAGTGGGTATAGATGGGTCTTTTTCTGAATGGAGGTCGGTCACCAGTGGTGTGCCCCAGGGATCTGTTCTGGGACCCTTGCTGCTTGTCATTTTCATAAATGACCTGGATGAGGAAGCGGAGGGATGGGTTGGTAAGTTTGCCGACGACACAAAGGTTGGTGGGGTTGTGGATAGTCTGGAGGGATGTCAGAAGTTACAGAGGGACATAGATAGGATGCAAGACTGGACGGAGAAGTGGCAGAAGGACTTTAACCCAGATAAATGCGTCGTGGTCCATTTTGGCAGGTCAAATGGGATGAAGGAGTACAACATAAAGGGAAAGACTCTTAGTACTGTGGAGGATCAGGAGGACATTGGGGTCCGGGTCCATAGGACTCTAATATCGGCCCCGCAGGTGGAGGAGGTGGTTAAGAAGGCGTATGGTGTGCTGGCCTTTATAAATCGAGGGATTGAGTTTAGGAGTCCGGAGATAATGATGCAGCTATATAAGACCCTCGTCAGACCCCACTTGGAGTACTGTGCTCAGTTCTGGTCGCCTCACTATAGGAAGGATGTGGAAATGATTGTAAGGGTGCAGAGGAGATTTACAAGGATGTTGCCTGGATTGAGTGGCATGCCTTATGAGGATAGGCTGAGGGAGCTCGGTCTTTTCTCCTTGGAGAGACGAAGGCTGAGAGGAGACCTAATAGAGGTGTACAAGATGTTGAGAGGCATAGATCGGGTGGACTCTCAGAGGCTTTTTCCCAGAGTGGAATGGTCTGCTACGAGAGGACACAGGTTTAAGGTGCTGGGCGGTAGGTACAGGGGAGATGTTAGGGGTAAGTTTTTCACACAGAGGATGGTGGGCGAGTGGAATCGGCTGCCGTCAGTGGTGGTGGAGTCGAACTCAATAGGATCTTTTAAGATACTCCTGGATGAGTACATGGAACTTAATAGGATGGAGGGTTATAGGTAGATCTAGAAGGTAGTGATGTGTTCGGCACAACTTGTGGGCCGAAGGGCCTGTGTTGTGCTGTAGTTTTTCTATGTTTCTATGTTTCTATTCCTTCTGAAACAAGATTAACATTTACTTTGCTTTACCTATTACCGACTGAACCGGCTTTTTGTGATTTATGCACGAGTACCCTAAATATTTCTGTGCGGCAGGACTGCAGACATCTCCATTTTAAACATCTTCTGCTCATTTATCTTCCCACCAATATGTATAACATCACATTTTGCGACATTACAACCAACTGCCAAGCTTTTTCCCACTCACACATCCGCTCTATATCCGTCTCTAAACTCTTTGTGCCACCCTCACCACTTGTCTTCGCAGCTGTGTTGGAGTGAGCAGGAGTGACAAGATGAGAGATGTGGGGAATCAGACTCACAGATAAATGATAAAGACGCAAAGAATGGCGCACAATTGAAGAGATGGGATGGTGAAATTCGTTTGAAATGGAAGAGAGACAGAATCAGAAAGAGTAATTTGGGAAGAAAAGATGGCGAGGGAGCAGATGAAGAGAATTTGCGAAAATAATGAAAATCGAGATGAGGGATCGTTAAAAAGAACAAGGACTGTGAAGGGAAATTTGTCAGCGAGGGGATTGGTCAAGGGAAGCGAAAGCAGTGTCCAGTTTTCAAATGTAAAATCCGTGGTGAAGGGCTTGGTTTAGAAATCACCAACATTGCACAGTTGGCTTACAGTCAACATGAACCGCATCCCCAAAAGATTCATATGTTTAGCTACAATCCCTAATGAGATCGACAGAGAGAGAACAGCTGGTGTCAGCAGCTAGTTTGTTAACCAAACTGTGACTAATATCATTGGGGATGTGTCTATTTATCATCACCAAGCAGCTATTTCACGATAAATAAACCCTTCATTTCCCTTCACTCTCTCAGTGTCCAGGAGGACTCTAGCACGGATCCTTAACGCACGGAAAATGCGTTGGACACCAATTTCAGACGCAGCAGCTGTATACTATCCGATACTCGCAACTGTCGGAGTACCTGGTAAGTTACTTTGACCTCTTGAAGTTTTGAACTTGCTTCTGGTTTATTTTCTGTACCGGCTAAATATATTACGTTTGGCTGTGATTCTGAGTGAAACGTGTTATTGTTCTTTAACCTTGTTTATTTGAATATAAGAATAAGCATCTGCTGTAGAATGGTCTTCACGTAGATATTTTGTCAATTCATCCCTTCGTACTTCTGCTGTTGTCTTCCCTACTGTGTTATAGTTTAATGTTGCTTTCCTTCCTTGCCCTTTTACATTTTGATATTAAAGTTTTCTTCTGAATAGTTATATTTTTAAATTTTTGAAGTATCTTTTCCTCCTCCCTTGGCACGTTATTGCCACCTACCAGCTTCATTTTCAATGATAGACTGTCTTTATAATGTAGTGCAGTGTTTTCGTTCTGCTGCTTTCACCTCAGTTTCTTATCGTTTATCCTGGTGGGTAACTTCTTCCCTGCTGCTTATATCATAGTTGCCTTGTTCCCTGCTGTTCTGTTCATCATTGGCAGTGTTTACTCCCTCAGCCCGTTGATCCTGGAGATTCCCACCTCTCCAGCTGGGCGTTTTGCTCAGTTTTATTTTAACCATTTGAAATAGCGAGAGGTCGCCATCTATAGGCTCACACATAGCATTGCAGCTGCAGGATGAGACATCACAATGTATTCCAACACCATGCACTGGATAGTCAGGATATTAACATAGAACGCCAGGAGTGGGGATTCCAGTACACTTAACTTCAAATGAAAGTGATTCATGCAGATTGCTTTAATTTTAGCTTCGACCAGTTATTGTAATGTCAGTTCACCATTATTATCGGCCCAATATATTACTGTTTTCTATTCTATTTCTCACAGTGAACCTCGTAACAATCGCCATCCTGTCGATCAAAAACTGTGGCCTGTCGAAATGCATCACCCGTTACCTGGTGGCGATGGCGACAGCGGATCTCATGGTCATTGTCTGCAATGTAATCTTACACCGCATTGCTACAATGTATTTGTATGACACCTTCCTGCTCGACACTCCCATTTGCAGATTCATTCTCTACATGTCCCCGGCTGCCATTGACATTTCTGTTTGGTTGACGGTCTCTTTTACCTTTGATCGCCTTGTGGCTATTTGCTACCAGAAGCTGAAAATGAAATACTGCACCGAGAAAACTGCTGCTGTGGTTATCAGCATTGTGAGTTTGCTGTTCTGTTTAAAGAACATTCCCTGGCCATTCGCTTATTCTTCCTATTATAGCAGGAGAGAGCACGGTTGCTTATTATCACCATTTTTTTATATTTTACCCACTTGGATGGCATTCTCTTGGATTGAGCAGATGTTAACCCCAGTATTTCCATTCTTACTGATTTTGGTATTTAACACTGTCACGGTCAAACGCATTTTAATAGCCAATCGTGGCAGAGTGAGCCTCCGGCATCACAGCAATGACGGGCATGAAAAGGACCCTGAGCTGATCAATCGCAGAACATCCATTGTGTTATTATTTGCAATATCCAGTAGTTTTATCCTGCTCTGGATTACAGCAGTTATATATTTTTTATATTACAGAATTGTAGCAGCCTTCAATCGCAGATCTATATTAAATGCTTTCCCCATGTTCCAAGAGGCTGGAATTATGCTGCAGCTTCTGAGCTCCTGCACTAACACAGCTATTTACACAATAACCCAGCGAAAGTTCCGAAACATTCTACTCAATGTGCTCACGTATCCCTTTGCACAGATTTGGAAATCAATTAAAAATGGGGAGAGGGAACATCAGTGAAGACAAACTCCCATTCTCATTGTCACAGTAAAACTAGATCAAAATCATCGAATCCAATCAGCACAGTATCAAAATATTTTAAATGCGTGATTAAAATCCACTGTGTCTGAAAACGTAGCTCAACATTAAATTTACTATCACAGCAATGAAATAGATGGTAAATACATGTTATAAATTTATAAAAGCAGACTAATTTTTCAAGCTAGTTTCAAAACAATGTCAGAAGTGTAATTGTCCATGTGGACTGCCAACTAGAGATATGTTTGTTTCCTCTAAAGCAGTCGACACATTTCACCCAATTTACATCCATGTGGTGATTAATCCTCTTCACTATTTCAGGACTTCCTTAATATGTAATTCGGTGCCCGTGGTAATTTAACAAATCGCTAGTCCACTTTATACCTGAAATATAATGTGTTAATCAGAGTTGAAATAACTTCTACTTTCAACAGATTGTTCTATCTTTGTTTAATAGTATCTGTTAAGTTTGAAGTCAATACTTTATTCAAAAGAGAGACGTAAAACAGCAGAAAGAGGAATTTCAGATGAGCAGATTGAACCAGCATGTTGCAGTCTATAAGAAATGCTGGAAAATTTCAGCAGACCTGACAGCATCTGTGGAGAGAGAATAGGGTGATTGTTTCGAATCTTGCGGACTCATTGACAGAGCTCTATTCTCTCTGTCCAGATGCTGTCAGACCTGCTGAGATTTTCTCGCATTTTCTGTTTTTATTATATGTTCCAGAATCCGCAGTATTTTGCTTTTAAATTATGCTTCAGTTTATGTTTTGCTTTTTATGTTAAATGTGGGTGGAAATGCAGCGAGGCTGACTAGGTGAATAGATGGCATTGAAATAAGGGGGATCAGTTTGGCTGGAAACATTGCCACAGAGAGAGAGTCATCAATTGATGAGGGTTGGAGGATGGAAGTGTGAGGGAGGTGGAAATAGGTGATTGAAGTTTTGGTCTCTCACACATGGCAAACGATGAACAGCCTTAGCTGTAATCAGTAATCACCGAAATAAACTAGATGGGCAGAAATGAACGAGACGGCAACAGAGTGGCGAATGGAAATGTGAACGTTTTAATAAGAACAGAGATTCCTGAGCAAATTCATAATTTGTTGGTGGCAATGATCAGATGCGGGTTGTACGAAGAGCCTGAGAAACAGTATCACAGAACAATAGAGCTGGGATGGATGTTGCATAATGAGTGGAGGATAGCAGTGGAGTGTAGAGGTGGCCATAGTGCTGGTTGCAGAGGTGGAGAAAGGGGATAACGATATAATTGAATGGGCACCGGTATGATAGAAAATGTGTCGAGGATTTGATAGTGTGAAAGGCGGGGACTATAGGTGCGGTAGTGTGGGGAGGTCCTGGAATATATGTGGACAGCAGAGTGACAAAGTAAGTGGTGGAATGAAAGGTTGCTGTTAAGGAGATGTTACGGGTGTTGTAGAAATTCAAAATAGTTTCGAGAAATTTCGAACAATTCGGGATTTAGGACATTAATAAATCACCAGCACTGAATGAAATGACCTCAGATCAGACTCACAGTCTAACAGGGGAATTATCTGCATGAAGGCAGCATGAACACAGTAAGAGATTTAAACAAGTAAGAGATTTGAACGCGTATTTCTGATTTAAACATATATTTTGGATTTTAAAATTTATTCAGTTGTATTTTAAAAGACAGGTTACCGCACCGCATGATGAGATGAAGACTTAGTGTGACAAACGGCATTCATTGAAACAATGAAACCACAGAATGTGTATTGTTTTATCAGCAAAGGTTAAGGACGGTATGATTCTGAAAGCCGCAATATGAATACGGCTGTTCAAGTTGACCAGAGAAGACAGTGCTTCTCAGGCGTGAGAACTTTAAACATCTGGTTCGGCCATTGGCAGAACTGAGAGTTGGAACTTTGACCTTTGTATCGAAGTATCTGGGGTTTCTTAGCGACAGTGGGAAGAGCATTCAGATTGTATGAACCAATGAAATCCCATGATGTCAGTGGGTAGAATATACTTGGCTAAGATATACCAAAACTGTTAACAATGATTGATTGTAATAATAATGACTGGTTCACACCTACCTGGAAGGCGGGAAAAGAGAACAAGAGGAATCTATAAGTGTTCTGAGGGATGCATTGTAACCTCAGAGTAGTATTGGAATGTCAGGGCCTTCTCTTCCGGAGAGGCTTTGGGCTTCTAATGCTAATCTCTCCCTCAGACCACTGGTCAAATAAAGATACGTTTTTAAATGGGACACTGACTTTCTGCGTCTTTGTATTGGCTAATGTCTTTGGTGATAGATAGGGGACGATTCTCCCAAAAGTGCTGAATTGGCGGAAACACTGTTCTAAATCCCGACTTTTCTGTCAGTTCAGATTCTCACCTGAATCTCCACACTCTGTGCACTGAACAGGACCCAGTCGTGAATTCGTTGGCCAGCCCTGACTCCCCCTCCCCCCCTCCCCACACCACACCTGTCTTGGAGCGCCCCAATGCCCAGGCCCTACCCCACAGCAGTGGCGATACCCCTACCTCTCTCAACCTGGCAGACACCTCCCCCGCTGATCACCCCCCCCCGCTCCCCACCACACCCGTCCTGGAGCGCCCCAATGTCCAGGCCCCACCCCCCCCCCCCACCCCAGCAGTGGCGATCCCCCTACCTCCCTCAACCTGGCAGACACCTCCCCCGCTGATCACCTCCCCCCCCCGGGGTCAGACACCCCAGAGGCAGCCACCCCCCTGGCAGACCAATCTCCGCTTCAGACCCCCCAAATCGCTGGCTGTCTCCAGCCCCGACTGATCCTGTCTGCAGAGCGGCAGCGGGAACCCTACCCCACCTATCGCCCTCGGTCCCGCCCATAATATGCCAGGCCTCCTTGGCATTGCCCGATGCCCGGTGGGCAGTGCCAAGGTGCCACCTGGGCATGGGCACTTTGCGCCTTGGGCGGTGCCGGGGGTACAGGCTGGCACTGCCAAGGTGTCCATGCACCGCGGGCACCCCCCAGCCCACAGCCGATCTCCTGGGGGGCCCGAATGCCCCCCCCCCTTCATTTCAGCGGGGTCTCCCGCTACTTCCCGAATGTGCGGAATTACTCGATTGCTCGCCAGAATTAAGTACTCCTGGCGGGGTGGGAGATTGGATCGGGATCTGAAAGGTCCCGATAATGACCTAATATGCATATTTATAACAGATTTAAAAACAGATTTAAGTTACTTACCTGCCTTCCAGCCAGTTTCCAGGGTTGTCTGACTGCAGACATTTCGCTGGAAGATGCACATGCAATCCAGGCGTAGGCGTGAATCCCTTTTCAAGGCCGCAGATACGCGTGTCCCGCCGCGACCCGACAGAAAAATTGCGGGTCGCAATGGGAGAATCACGGCCCTAATCTCTGAAAATACCCCGTAAACAGAGGGTTTGGTCAAGAACTTTGTGGGTTGACATGTGATCATTTGGAGGGGTTGATAGACTACTTGTAGTTATGAAGCAGTGGGGGTTGGTAGATATGGAGAGTCACGGGGATGATTGAATTGCTATTTGCAGATTAGTAGGAGGAAAGTGGAACAAGAACGCTCACGTGATGCTGGATTTTCAACTTTGCTACACCGATGGCCAGAAATCCAAAGCAGCATTTTCCCATGACGTTGATATCCTCAGTGCCACCAAACTTGAGGGAGGTCAGCGTTGTGTCTGATGAAGCCCAGAAATGGGAGGGTTTTGGTAGGGAGTTGTTCTGGGAGTGATTGGTACGATTGAACTGGGGAATGTCTGAGTGATTGTGGACTTATGGAGACGGGAATAAAAGCGATGGAAGAGTTGGAAATGTGAGAGGTGGAAAATGGAGGTGGTACTGAAGTCAGGGAAAATGTTTTGTAGAAACAGGATGCAGACGGGGGTAACGGTGTGAATAAGGGAATCCTGAAGTTGAGTTGAAGGTGGTACCTGTCTGAAGTTGCGCTGGGGGCGAGTGGAGAGGCAGCAAAGTGGAGTTAAGTCGGCAGGAGCAGTGTTGGAAATGTTTGGAATCGACAATCTCGACACGTGGAGCTGGACAGGTGAAGTGGGAGATATGGAAATCAAAGATGATGATTTTGAACAGGCGATGTGATGGTTGGGCGAAGTGAGGGAAGTAGTCAGGGAGGCGATTGAGATTTTGGTGGAGGGTGGGATGGGGAAAATGCGTCCAGAACAGATGTGCCCTTTCAGATGTTTCAGTGGGTCAGGGACATATGACGACGAGTGTCAGAGAATGATGGAAAATTGAAGTGATTTCTGAAGTGCGAAGAACCAGACTAGAAATTCCAGGATGTTTTGTGAAGTGAGCCGAGAACCTAAGTTTTACATTTGATTTTTGGCATTGGTGAGCATAAGGTTTTCACTTCAGGCATGAATCAATTGACCCACTGGGATGCTTTTAACAAAGAAACTTTATTTAAGAACATAGTTAAATTGAAACAAAAAGAATTACCATAACTTTTACTAATTGCAAGAGTACAACATAACACAGTATAGTCCTTTAACAGGTACTTCACTATGCTGTTCTACGGTAAAGCCACCCCACAGACCGCCAGCCTTCTTCGGGCGATGTTAGCACGAAATGCTCACGTGATGCAGGATTTTCAACTTTGCAACACCTATGGACAGAAATTCAAAGCAGCAATTCCCCATGAGGTTTATATCCTCAGTGCCACCAAACATCAGAGAAGTAACCTTAATCTCTGACTCTTTCAAAAAACAGCCATACAAAGAACATAAACTCCAACTCCAGAGACAGGAAAATACTGTGGTCTCTCTCAGCTTCAAGACACGTCTCACCTTGAATATTCTGTGGAACAAAACCCAGCTTCCTCCGTCAGATGACCATGCCTTCCACTAATCACAATGAAACCCATTCTGAAAACATTCCAAGGGATTCGTTCAGATCAAAACAACATTCTAACCATTAGAAACAATTAGGCTGTTGCATCAACACTGCAGCGTGCCAGTAGACTGGATGGCACTGAGCGCATTCAAAACTGTTACAACAGATCCCGCATGAGTCATGATTAAACTGGCTGGACCGGCAGATTGGCAGACTCCTGCTCATATTCCTTATGATATTTTGAACGGCTACAACACTGATAGTATTTGTCCAAATCTACATAGAAACTTAGAATCATAGAATCTACAACACAGAGAAAAGCACTTCGCTCCAAACTGATCCATGCCGATCAAAATATCCATCTAACCTAAGCGCATTTGCCTGCATTTCGCCCATATCCCGCTAAACCTGATCCTACCTATGTATCTGTTGAAATGCCTTTTAAATGTAGTCAATGTCCCTACCTCTAACATTTGCTCGGGCAACTCATTCCACATACGTACCACCCTCGTGTAAAAAAGTTGCTCCTCAGGTTTCCATTAATTATTTCCCCTCTTATCTTAAACTTATGCCCTCTCCACATTACACACTCCATCTGGCAGTGAATTCTGTATTTATTGCTGATAAATGGTCTCCTTGGAGAGACGAAGGATGAGAGGTGACCTGATAGAGGTGTACAAGATGTTGAGAGGTATAGATCGGGAGGATTTTCGAGGCTTTTTCCCAGGGCTGAAATGGCTGCGACAAGAGGACACAGGTTTAAGGTGCTGGGGAGTAGGTACAGAGGAGAGGTCAGCGATAAGTTTTTCACTCAGAGGGTGGTGGGTGAGTGGAATCGGCTGCCGTCAGTGGTGGTGGAGGCAAACTCGATAGGGTATTTTAAGAGACTTGTGGTTGAGTACATGGGACTTAATAGGATTGTGGGTTATAGGTAAGCCTATATATTAGCCTAGGTAGGTAGGGACACGACCGCCTCAACTTGTGGGCCGAAGTGTCTGTTTGCGCTGTATTTTTTCTATTTTCTAAATAACCTCACATTACACTGAAGCTGACTATCCTGTCACAGACTGAGGCCAGACTGGGAAATCTGCCCCATTGAAAGTCCCTTGGCAGTGAGAGAATGAGACCAATTATTTCACACGTGTTCATTCCCAGACCGATACCAGACTCGGGAATTCAAATAGCGTCCCCAAAGAATTTCGATATTAAGATTGTAAAACGTAAAAAATATTAAACATGGTCAGCAAACTGTAAATCCTCACGTGGAAAACACCGAAAAATTCGAAAGCCCAATAATCTCAACTCACATCGAGATCTCTGATTATACTTTGATAACTTTCCTCTGCATTGATGTTCATTCACGAAAAAAACGCAGGTCCAAGTCTGTGTGCCTTGCTGCAATCTTTCAGTCTTTAACGCTTCGTAGTTCTTCATTTTCCCGCTCTATGAATCGAATACAACATTCGGAAAACACATACATTGTCACATTTCAAGGAGAAAAAGGAAGCATTTGTCAAAGCAAGGAGGCTGGGAACACAGAAAGCAAGCGTGGAATACAAGGAAAGTAGAAATAAACTTAAGCAAGGAGTAAGAAGGGCTAAAAGGGGTCATGAAAAAGCATTGGCCAGCAGGAGTAAGGAAAATCCCAAGGCTTTTTATACATATATAAAGAGCAAGAGGGTAGCCAGGGAGTGGGTTGGCCCACTCAAGGACAAGGGAGGGAATCTATGCGTGGAGCCAGAGGAAATGGGCGAGGTATTAAATTCGTACTTTGCGTCAGTATTCACCAAAGAGAAGGACTTGGTGGATGATGAGTCTGGGAAAGGATGCATAGATAGTTTGAGTCATGTTGAGATCAAAAAGGAGGAGGTATTGGGGTTCTTGAGAAACATTAAGGTAGACAAGTCCCCAAGGCCTGATGGGATATACCCCAGAATACTGAGGGAGGCAAGGGAGGAAATTGTTGGGGCCTTGAGAGAAATCTTTGTATCCTCACTGGCTACAGGGGAGGTACAGTAAGAAGTCTCACAACACCAGGTTAAAGTCCAACAGGTTTATTTGGTAGCAAATACCATAAGCTTTCGGAGCACTGCGGAACACTGCGGAGCACAGGGGAGGTCCCAGAGGATTGGAGAATAGCCAATGTTGTTCCTTTGTTTAAGAAGGGTAGCAAGAATAATCCAGGTTATTACAGGCCGGTGAGCCTTACTTCAGTGGTAGGAAATTATTGGAGAGGATTCTTCGAGACAGGATTTATTCCCACTTGGAAATAAGTGGACATATTAGTGAGAGGCAACATGGTTTTGTGAAGGGGAGGTCGTGTCTCACGAACGTGATCGAGTTTTTTGACGAAGTGACGAAAATGATTGATGATGGGAGGGAAGTAGATATTGTCTACATGAACTTCAGTAAGGCCTTTGACAAGGTCCCTCATGGCAGACTGCTGCAGAAGTTGAAGTCGCATGGGATCAGAGGTGAGCTAGCAAGGTGGATCCAAAACTGGCTCTGTCAAAGAAGACAGAGGGTTGCAGTGGAAGGGTGCATTTCTGAATGGAGGGCTGTGACAAATGGTGTTCCTCAGGGATCAGTGCTGGGACCTTTGCTGTTTGTAATATATATAAATGATTTGGAGGAAAATGTAACTAGATTGATTCGTAATTTTGCGGACGACACAAAGGTAGGTGGATTTGCGGATTGGGATGAGGACCATCAGAGGATACAGCAGGATATAGATCAGTTGGAGCCTTGGGCGGAGAGATGGCAGATGCAGTTTAATCTGGACAAATGTGAGGTAATGCATTTTGGACAGTCGAATACAGGTAGGAAATATACAGTAAACGACAAAACCCTTAGGAATATTGATAGGCAAAGCGATCTGGGTGTACAGGTACACAGGTCACTGAAAGTGGCAATGCAGGTGGAGAATGTAGTCAAGAAGGCATTCGGCATGCTTGCATTCATCAGCCGGCGTACTGAGTTTAAAAATTGGTAAGTTATGTTGACGTTTTATCGAATCTTAGTGAGGCCGCACTTGGAATATAGTGTTCAATTCTGGTCGCCACACTACCAGAAGGATGTGGAGGCTTTGGCGAGGGTACAGAAAAGATTTACCAGGATGTTGCCTGGTATGGAGGGCATTAGCTATGAGGAGAGGTTGGAGAAACTTGGTTTGTTCTCACTGGAGCAACGGAGGTTGCGGAGCGACCTGATAGAAGTCTAAAAGATTATGAGAGGCATGGACAGATTGGGTAGTCAGAAGCTTTTTCCATGTGTGGAAGAGTCAGTTACTAGGGGGCATAGGTTTAAGGTGCGAGGGGCAAGGTTTAAAAGAGACGTACGAGGCAGATTTTCTACACAGAGTATGGTGGGTGCCTGGAAATTGTTGCCGGGGCAGATAGTGGAAGCGGATACGGTAGTGACTTTTAAGGGGCGTCTTGACAAGTCCAGGAATGAGATGGGAATAGAGGGATATGGTCTCCGGAAGCGTAGGGGATTCCCTCGCTTTCGGGCCCCTCGGCTTAAGCCTACTCAGCCTAATGGTTAATCCATCACTGGACTCAACCCTTACACTTTTTGGGTAAATGTCCTCTGCTCCGTCTACATAGCCCTACACCGAGAGCAAATGATCTGACCAGAATTACGTACTTTAATCTCAGCTGAAAAAGTAAACAAACGGATGGATAAATCTTTCAGATAACCTAATTGATTGTATGCTCGCTACCTCTGCCTGGAAAGCCAAAGGAGTTCTCGGGCTGCTTTAATAGAGTCCCTACCCCAACACTAGATTTATCAGGATTAATCGCTCCAGCTGGAGAATTAAACCATTACTCGAACTGCCTAACAATCAGTTTTGTGCACCCTGCCCACAGTGCCCCTCAACCCCATGCCTATGATGCGCATGGTGGCACAGTGATTAGCTTTACTGACTCATGGTTCCATGTACCAAGAATCGATTCCAGGATTGGTGAATGAATTGCTTCTTGTGCATCCTGTCCATAAAACTTATAAACCTCAATCATGTTATTTAAATGCGTATACATTGAGAGAGGAGGCTCGTCAGTGAGGCCTTGTTGTCCTTGTTCGTCAGTCGCTGAAAGTAAGCATGCAGGGACAGCAGGCAGTTAGGAAGGCAAATTGTGGGTTAGCCTTCATAGCAAGAGGATTTGAACATGGCAAACGGGACGTTTTACTACAATTAAAGAGGGCATTGCTGAGGCCACACCCCAAGTATTGTGTGCAGTTTTGGTGTCCCTATCTATGAAGGATGTCTTTCCTACAATGCAGCGAATGTTTACCAGCTTCATTACTGGGACGGGAGATAATGCATATGATGAGAGATTACATTGGATAGCATTTTATTTATTATTGTTGAGAAGAGTGAGAGGGGATCTCACAGCAACGTATAAAATTCTAATAGGGTGAGACAGGGGAAATTCAGAAAGAATATCCCCAATGTGGGGTGTCCAGAACGAGGGGTCATAGTTTGACGATAGAGAGTAAACCTTTTGGGACTGAGGTGAGGAGAAATTCCTCCACCCATAGAGTGGTCAATATGTGGAATTCATTACCGCAGAAAGTTTTTGTAGCTAAAGATTGGGTAATATCACGAATAAATTACATATAGCTCTCGAAGCTAAAGGGATCAAGGTATATGGGGGGAAGGCGGGATCAGGATATTGATTGTGATAATCAGCCATTATCAAAATTATTGGTGGAGCAGGCACAAAGGGCTGAATGGCCTACTCCTGTGTGACATTGGTAAATCTTGAAGAGATTTTTTTAATATCATGTCCTGTGCAGCTCACAGCCTCAGCTGATGTCATATTTGCCGAGCTGTCTACGGTGAGTTATTTTATTGCTCCACAAATAGCTTAAATGGGGGCTGCTTATTTTTACATTGCTATCTTTTATGACTCCTCACTGTTAGGAGGAAGAATGATTGGCAGATCAGGTGAGAGAAGCTCTTTCATTTTCAGTTTTGAGATGCTGTTTTAGTTCTGTATGGGGCATCAGGCTGAAAAAAATCTCTTTCTCTTTCTCTCTCCCTGGTTCTGCAAATGTGGCTGGTTAGTAAAAGCAATTCATCTTGCGTTCCTGAAGAAAATGATCTGCTGTTGGTGGCTTGCCGAGAGTCTCTCTCGTATCCTGGGAAGCTGTTCTGACTTCAAACTCCTGTGAGTGTATTAAAAGGACTGTTAGAGCTTGCAAGACTGAGAGTTTTCAATTTCCAACCCAAAGGGCTCGGTTGCAGTATCACGTGTGCATTAGCGTTTGCTGTGTTCAACATATGGAAAGTTTTCTGTCGACGGCAAGGGTTTTTTCTTTGATTGGGACATCTTAGATATATATATATATATATATATATATATATATATATATATATATATGTTAAAGGTTATTCATTATTGTGTTTGTTCTGTTGGTTGTAATTGATAAAAGTTGCAGCTAATATTCTTACTGTACATTTTAACTATATTCTTACTTAAATTCTGTTTGATAAAAGCTCTTGCGTGGTTATTTGTATCATACCTGAAGTGAAACATATCATGCTTATCCAAGCAAAATGCAAGCAAAATTCAAGATGAAAGCTTAAGATACAGGCGGGCTCCATAAAACACTATGGAGTTTCTGACCTGAACCATAATACCTGCTTCAATTTTTTAAAAAATCGTTCTATGCTTCCGTGTCCCTCATTTGCCTTTTCTGCTCTAAATGTATCACTCCAAGCATATGTCGTGTCTTCTTGTCACTCAAGTACTGTGTAGTAGGTAAAAAGATACCTCTGAGACTGTTCGTTAGTCAAAGTACAGTGGCTTTATTACAAAAGCTTTTGGGAGAAGCAGGTTACCTAAAAAGCGGTCTGCCTGGCTTCTCCCCGAATACAACGAAGTGTGGATATTTATAGATTATGGATCCCAGTACCAGTCACGACGCCAACACTGGTCTGGTCACGAATCACAGTGCATCTGGGAGCCTCTGGTCACGAATCACAGTGCATCTGGTAACCTCTGGTCACGAATCAGTCTTTGGTTTAACAGTCCTTCCGGCGGCGTCGGCAGCTTTTCCCTTGAAGTAACTCGTGCAGTTGCGGCTGTCCCAGCGGGAGTCTTCCTTTCAAACGGCCGTCATCGAACTTTACCATCTGCAGCTGTTCAACTATGTTTAGCTAGTACAAACGGGTAAGGTTTGCAATGTGTGCAAAATAGCATTCACATTTAACTATCTGTCTTTATGGAAATAAAAGTTAAAGGATGAAATAAATGAACAGGTAAGAAAACCATGGATAAACAATTTATATTGATGCCAGGAGCAGTATACGCCTGGGGAGATCAGCCATGAGGAAGGGTTATGTTTGTGATGTATTCCAGGTACAAAATTCATTAACCCTTTCCCTTCTTCCACTGCATCCCAGGCAACATACATGCCAACCTCCTCTGTACCCCTTCGAGTCGCATTGCGTCCTTCCGAGAGTAAGGATACCAGAAATGCACACTGTACTCCAGCTGTGGCCTAACCAGCGCTCTGTAAAACTCAAATATTATCTC
This sequence comes from Mustelus asterias, assembly GCF_964213995.1. Classification (NCBI taxonomy): domain Eukaryota; kingdom Metazoa; phylum Chordata; class Chondrichthyes; order Carcharhiniformes; family Triakidae; genus Mustelus; species Mustelus asterias. The sequence goes on along the minus strand of NW_027591940.1, from coordinate 37,016 downwards.
CTTGCTTTTCTAATCCGCATCATGACTGATAAAAGCAAACGTCCCAAATGCCTCCTTACCTATCCTATTCACGTGTTGTGCAGTCTTCAGGAATCTGCGAATATGTTCCCCAAGATCCATCTGTTCTTCTGAGCTTCCCAGTGTCCTGCCATTCATTAAATAATCCATCACTCTGCTTATCTTCCACAGTGCATCACTTGATACTTATCAGGGTTCAATAACATCAACCACTGCTCTCACCATCCGACCAACCCATCTATGTGTTCCTTTTATGGACAAGCATCTTTCTTTTTTACTATTAACCATCCTGACAATCACGGTGTCGTCTGAAAACTTGCTTTTCACGCCCCCCCCCCCCGCCCCCTCCCCCCGCCACATTTCCAAAGATATAAACATATATCATTTATATAACAAACATTAAGGGTCCCAGTACTGATTCTTTTGGTACACCACTTAACACCAGCGTCCAGTCACTCGAATGGCCTTCTACCACTACCTTTGGGTCCTATTAAGAAACCAGTTTCTGATCCATCTTGCCAAGTTTATCCTGAATCCAAAGTCGTTTAACCTTCTCCATCGGTCTCCCCTGTAAGACCTTGTCAAAGCGTTTGATAAAACATATATATACTATATAAACTAAAGTTCACTCATCCACACATTTGATAATATTATCGAAAAATGTTATCAGGTTTGTTAGGAATGACCTCCTTCTGACAAAGACATACTGACTATATCTAACTAACCTATGTCTTTCCAAGTGGTGATTAATTGTCCCTTTCAGAATTTTCTCCAGTAGTTTCACTACTAGTGACACACCGGTATGTAATTTCCTGGGTTATACCAAACATACTTCCTGAAAAGGGGAAGCATACTAGCAATCCTCCTGTCTTTTGGCACTTTCCCTGTGGCTAGATGAAGTACAAAAACGTGTCAGTGCCCTTACAACTTCCTGCATCGCCTCTCACAGTCCCCAGGAATGCAAACCATTCTGGCCTCGGGATTTGTCCAACGTATGTCAGTCAGAGCCTCCAATACTTCCCCTTCATGTTTTAGTACACATCAATTAACTGTTCATGTCTTTGCTCGGAAATATCATATAACTCACTTTTCTCATGAAGTCTTTCCTTTCTCAGGTAACTGTTATATGTTCTTTTTTAAAAATAACATTTCCTCGATGGTGGTCATTTATATTCGGATTACTGAAAAATGTGTTGGTACTCAATGATAGAAGCTGAAAATTCATCAAAACTGGCATTACACTAACTGGCCGCTTGTTCCAGAGTTTAACAATCGCTCACGGAATAAACATGTGGAACACTTGCTACTCCCAGTCCTATGTTACCTCTCCCACATCTAACAAGGTTTGAATGGAATTTCCAGTGTCTCCACCATTTTAACATTCTTGTCCTCAGTGTCTATTATACATCCCAGCCAGATTGGGGTCAATTTAAATAATGCATTGCGACAAAAAAAATTGCCGATCAAAAATAGTTAACCGACCTTATTTGTTCAGCACTGTAATTAATGTCAGTCTCCCGGGATCCGAATTGTCTTACTGGAGCGTTTTGCTGCGCCCTTAATAAGGGGTTCCTCTGAATAAGGTTTGCCATTCAATTAGCGGGAGCAGCAATTCGAAAAGGTAACACGGGTCCTTAGATCCAGTGAAAGGGAAAGGAGAGATCCGAAGTTGAGAACAACATATTGGAATGATACAACAATGGATCAGAGTCTGAGAACAACAGATTGGAACGTTACAATTGAGCACGGTCTGAGATGGGTTGATGGAAAAGAAATAGAACCGACCGGGAGTTTAACCTATGGCCTCAATTGGCTTTCTCAAACATGGAGTCCGTTGACATTATTTGAACGGATCGAATTAGTACTTTATGTCATCCAAGCGGGTTACTATCCGATTCTTGCATTCGTTGGCGTCCCTGGTAAGTTTGTCTACGTCATTATTTATTCCCTAAACTATGTTTATGCTCATTGCTCTTTCTTTGCCATATAAATGTTGACAACAAAAAACTCTCACTCCAGACATTCTCTCTGTTCACGCTGCAGCGGCTCGGCTTTCTATTCCGACCACTTTTTGAAGCTGTTCACAAGGCCCACCTTCCCTTTGACCCAGATTTAATGTCCATGCAATATGACCAGATTTAATGTACATTCTCTCTGCCCAGTCCAATATACTGTGACTTCAATACTAACACCCACCTGCACCACGAATCAAATACATAATTTGAATTATTCAAGCAAGTTACAATCCGATTCTTGCTCTTGTTGGCGTCCTTCGTGAATATTTTTATTCAGTTGTTTATTGGTTCGATCGCCTTTTTCACTCCATTACTCATTTTTCTTCCCATTTACCTTTTGGAATGTATAAATGTCTCACTTCTGGTCAGGGAACCAACTCTATTTACTGTCAATCTGCTCCATTTCCCATTCAGGCCAGCATTTTATGCTCTTGGGAATCTCGGAACTGACATTCTCTCTGCTCTAATCCAGGCCACTGTCAACTTCGTACGATCTTGCATCACCAAATGTACCTCAGCTCAACTTTTGAATAAATCCTTAGCTTTGTGTTGCTTGCATGGATGCTTTACAAAGTCAATAGTTTCCTGGTGACAAAATCGTCAATCAAACCTTATGTAAATCCTTGCTGCCAGTCTCCAAGTTCACTATAAACAACCTTCCCTGATCATTCTTGCGCTTACTGACCAGGTTAGCAGTCGCTCCACATGAATATGCAGTCTGCTTATCAATGAATCGTTCCGAAGCCTCGTCCCTCCAATGTGTGTGGGAAAACTGCCCATTTCGTCTGATCCTTCAAATTATGGCTGTTTAGTTATTTATCAAATTTTGTGGCTCATTTTCTGGAGGATATATTGTGAGTTCTACGTACGTTCAGAGAGGGCAGTGGAGTTAAGGAGCCAACACTTGCCAACTTAAGTGGACATCAGTGACAGTTTATCTGTGTCTGTAATATGACCAGCGAGCAGCGGCAGCTGGGTAGTGGAGGGAGGGAGAGGGCGTGCGAGGAAGGGGGCGCTCCAAGCAGGGAGAAAATGACTATGTGGGTGAGAGGGCGGGCTCTGTCCTACTGACCACGATTGACTCCTATAACTTGTTAAAAACTGGAATGGAGCAGAGAGTGAGGGACATTGATTAAAGAAACTCGATCCGTATTTCAAAACAAAATGGGCTTCACAACCACATCGTTCTCTGTCCCCCTGAAAGTCCGATCTTTCATTGAAAGTTCATGGGTCTAGAACTTTGGAGAAAGGAGCAGGAAAAAATGTCCGTCATCACCTGTTATGCCCCTCGTAGTGGAGATGAGCAACGTAAATTGAAATGAATAAATCGTGAATTTTGTTCGCAGGAACAAGTTTGACTAGAGTTCCTTTCGTTTTCCTAGGATCTCAAAAGTCCGGATGAAGTCCGTGTCTCGAAGTGCTACCTCAAACTTAAATAACTAAATACCTCAAACCCTATTGATGTGCAGTTGCTGAATGACGATGCACGTTGCAACATTTCGGAGAATGCTCAGTATCCCAGCAGTAGAAATATAGAAACATAGAAAATAGGAGCAGGAGGAAGCCATTCAAACCGTGGAGTGTGCCTCGCCAATCATGATGAGCATGGCTGATCATCCAATGCAATGGTCTGTTCCCGCGGTCCCTTCGTATCCTTTGATCCCCTTCATCCCAAGTGCTACGTTGAACAGCTTATTGTCAACATGCCATGCTTTGGCCTCAATTATTTCCTTTGGCAGCGTATTCTACAGCAGCCTTATCACCTCCAATCTAATGCATGCCAGCTATTACTACCATCTATTAACTATTGGAAGTGGACGAGAAAGAGTACAAGAATGAGATAGAGAATCTGGTGAATTGGTGAGACGACAATAATTTCTCCCTCAATGTCAACAAATTGAAGGAGATCGTCATCGACTTCAAGAAACGGAGTAGAGAACATGCCTCTGTCTACATCAATGGGGACGAAATAAAAATGGTTGAGATTTTCAAGTTTTTAAGTGTCCAGGTCTCTAACAACACGCCCTGGTTTCCCCCATGCCCACACTATAGTTAGGAAATCCCACCATCACAACTACTTTCTCAGAAGAAGAAGAACTTTTGGCATATGCGCCAAAACTCTCACCAAGTTACAGATGCTCCGTAGAAATCCGTTTGTACAGTTCTATCACCGCTTGGTATGGCTCCTGCTCTGTCCAAGTCCGCAAAAAGACTAGAAAGGATTGTGAAGGAAGCCAACGCCATCACGCAAATCAGCCTCCCATCCATTGACTCTGTCTGCACTTCCCGCTGCTTCCGTAAAGCAGCCAGCATAATCAAGGACCCCACGCACCCTGGACATCTTCTCATCCACCTTCTTCCATTGGGAGAAAGATTAAAAAGACTGAGCAGAGGACCCAATCAACTCAAAAACAGTTTCTTCCCTGCTGCACCAGTCTTTCCTCAATGTGGCAGTAAGCATGGGCCTCATGAACGCAGCCTGACCTTCCAGTGAAGGACAGCAATTTTGGATTGTTTCAGTCTGTGCAGCAGTGGAACCTGAAATATTTTCCTCCAAACACTAAATCGCAGTTTATTCCAATTGTGCTGTTCACAGTTAGTGCAGATTTCCAGAGACCCCACTGAAGGTCTCCTTTCGATACCATCTATGAGAAGTCGATTGGAATCTCATCGTATGGTGAGCTGGGATGAAATATTATCTCCACCTCAACTATCTGGAGCCTACCGTTGCTCGGCGATTCAGCATGGCACTGTCTTAGTTCCGAATTTACAGTGTATTCGTGTGAACCATGACCACGCTGAACCATTGAGCACCAGTGCAATAATTTGAACTGGTGGCTCCGAGTTTCACATACAGTGACGGGGCGTCATTATCAGCGAAATTCTGGTTATGTCTCTCTGTTCCTCTTCTTCTTCTTGACTTTCATGCAACCTCCGTCCCCCTTTCGCCCCACCTTCATTTAGTCCTCTCTTTCTCTCTGGCTTCCCCTGTTTCCCCCTCTCTCTCCATTTCTCTTGAAATCCTCTCCCCTGCCTCTTCCTCATGCAGCCAGAACTCAAGAACAGCTATTTGCCTGCTGCCATCAGACTTTTGAATGGACCAACGTCGCATGAAGTTCATCTTTCTCTGCACCATATCTATGACTGTAACACGACATTCTACACTCTCTCCTTTCCTTATCTATATATGGTATTCTTTGTCTGTACTGCGCGCAAGAAGCAATACTTTTCCCTCTATACTATTACATGTGACAACAATAAATCACATCAAATCAAATCAGAACTGAAGGTAACACAGAACGAATCATTCACAACCTAAACACCTTTCTGCCTCACTGAAGCAAGCAAAAATACTTCTATCAGAATGATTATCAAAGCTGGATGTCAGAGATTAAAGACAGAAAGAACATTGCTGCATATTGTTCTCTTTATGTAAGTGTTCTGCAACCATCCTCATTTCCCCGACTCCTGGGGTTATTTTTTTTCTCGGTCATTTGTTAAATTCCCATTTGAAAAATATAATTGATGTGGTTCCACATCAGGCATTGCTTTTCAGATCCAACATCCAGCTGTTTATGGTCATTCTCATTTCTTAACTCCAACTTTGCACAATAATGAAATCTCTGCAAATTCGGCGAAAAATATATATTTTTAATGGTTCCATTCAAACCCTCAAATCATTTGAAATTATGGATTACATATCCACGTAAAGTTTGCTGTTCCAAAGATAATTATCCAATTATCCCATATATCACCCTATGTAGCTGAATTCAATGTCAGGTGAACAAATCTAACGAGTCATCTTGACACCTGCGCTAAACGGCTTAAATTCTTGCCAGTGTTTGCTGCTTAGAATTGGATTCCAATGCTCCAAGTGCGATCTATCTACGTATGTATCGGAGGCACCGCATTTAGGTCTCAGCCCCTTTAACACTTCGCCAAGGACGCACGAATCAGTAAAATTCCCACGTACTGCGGCCTGCCAGTCAGACCTTGCCAGTTCGCTTCATATCAGCCTAGGCACCATTACATCACATACGTCTGGCACTGACTGTCATCTCAACAGTGACCAGCTTTGAACTTGTTGCGAAGGCCACGGCAGTTTCCCTCTCCAGTTACCGATTCCTAAATGGCTACAGGGAGTCGTGCATCCGTACAGGCGGCACTGTGGCATGGCAGTTAGCCCTACTGTCTCACAGCGTCAGGGTCCCGGTTCAATTCCGGACTTGGGTGACTGTACGTGGAGTGTGCACGTTCTCACTATGTTTGCATCGGTTTCCTCCAGGTGCCCCGGTTTCCTCTCACAGTCCATCGATGTGCAGGTTACGTGGATTGGCCATACTAACTTGCTGCTTTTTGTCCCAAGATCTGTAGGTTAGGGAAATTAGCGTGATAGATATGTGGGGTAACGGGATAGGGCCTGTCTGAAACCAAAAGAGAAAAAGCTAGAAACTCCCAACACGTCTGGCACCATCTGCAAGGAGAGAAAAGAGCTGACGTTTCGAGTCCAGGTAACCCATTGTCAACGCTTTGACAAAGGGTCATCTGGACTCGAAACATCAGCTCCTTTCTCTCCTTACAGATGCTGCCAGACCTGCTGAGATGTTCCAGCTTTTTCTCTTTTGCTTTCAGATTCCAGCATCCGCAGTAATTTGCTTTCATCTCGGTCCTGGCTAAGATGCTTTGTAGGAGAGTCTGTGCAGATTCAAAAGGCCGAATCGCCTTTTCTGCACTGTTGGAATCCTATGATTCTATGACATTTCAACAATTCCTGAGAACTGTTTGTGCAGTTGAATTGCAGCCATCAGATTGTTTGCAGTAAATTAGATCATATGCCAAATAATTTGACGCTTATAGATTTCATATAGAAGCAGAGAAGATTTTCCTCCTCGTCTGTCTCTTTAATTGGCGCCCGTTTATTCTGATTATGCCACTGGTCCTAGACTCGTCCAACGTGTCGGGGTGGAGATAGAGATGGAGAGTGGGGATGGTGGGGGTGGAGAGTGGGAAGGATGGGGTCATCCTCTCTGAAGTTCCCCAGTCAAGTCCCTTAAGAATCCTATATGTTACGATGAGGCCGCACTTTCTTTGAAATGCCAATGAGTAGAATCCTAATCTTTTTAGGCTCTCCTCATAAGACGATCCTTCATCCAGTGGACCATCCTACTGAACCTTCTCTGAAGTGCCTCCAATGAAATAAAACATTTCCTTTCGTAAGGGGACAAACCTGCTCACAGTACACAAGATGAATTTTCACCAGTAACTTCCGCTGTTGCAGCAAGATCCCTACTCTGAGACTCCAATTCCCTTTGAAAACAATCAATATTCTATTAGACCTCTTGAATACGTTATGCAACTGTGCTTTGTGCTGGACATCTTCTGTGCTTCGTGCACACGCACACGTACACGTCCCTTTGCATTGCAGATTTCTGAGGTTTTTTTGCTATTTAAATACGTTCTTTTGTTTCCCCCTTCCAAAATGAATAAGTTCACCTTTTACCCCATGAAACAACACTTGCCATTTTTCTGCACTTAACCTATCGGAATATATTTTTTGTAACCCTGTCGCAACTTGCCTGTCCAAATACGTTTATGTCGTCTCCAAATTTGGCTACATCATATTCGCTGCCTTCCTCCAAATTCTCCCTATATTTTATGAACAGTTGCGTTCCCTGTGCGGATCACTGAGACACCCTATTGGTTCCAGGTTGCCAAGCTGAAAAAAAACACCCATTATCCCCACTCGCTGTATCCTGGCCATTAGCCAGTTCCCTATCTATGCAAATATATTACCTTCAAGATCATGGGCTGTTATCTTATGACATAAAACATTGTGTGGCTCATTGTTGAAAACCTTCTGGAAGTCAAAATTCAACACATCTGCTGGTTCCCCTCTATTCACTCGACAATTATTCGATCCATTCTGATAAAATATTCAGACATGCTTCCCCTTTCATGAAATCTTACTAACTCTGCTGGATTCGATTCCGATTTTCCAGAAATGCCGCTATTAATTCCTTAATAATTCATTCCAACATAGTTCCAAACATAGATGTTAGGTTAATCAATATCGGCGACAGCGTTTTTTAAAGCTTAGAAAGACATTCAGTTGAAGGGCAGTTAGGCTGGGCAATACAGATCGTCAATGCTTCAACACCCACATCCCATGAACTAACAGCGACCTGTGCAGAGTGGATAATGATCAGTTCCCCGCTATGAAAATTGCCAGGCAGTAGTAAGATCAAGGAATAACTTAAAGCACTGGATAATGCAAAGGTTGGGAAATCATACTGCAGTACGTAAAACCAGAACTCGACACGCCACGAGGCAAGATGTTTCATTTCAGCCAAGACACAATTATTAATAATAAGCAATTTCATGGACGGTGGCATTCGCAGGCCAGGCCAACAGTTATCGGCCATTGCTAGTTGGCCTTGAGAAGTTGGTAGTGAGCTGTTTTCCTGAACCGCTGCAACAGTGCAATCATAGAGGGCGTTCAAGGTTTTAAACCCAGTTTCAGTGATGGAACGTCGATATATTTCCAAATCTGGATGGCGAATGTCTTGAGAGGAACCTACTGGTGGTAGTGCTCCCATATACCAGCTGCTGTTGTCCTTCACGATGCTTGTGGTCCGAGGTTTCAAAGCTGCTGTATAGGAGGCCGTGGCGAGCACTTGCAGGATGGTACATACGGCTGCCAAAGTTTGTCACGGGTGGAAGGAATGGATGTTTGTTGAATGGGTAGAAATCAAATGGCTTTCCTTGTTTGGATGATACCAAGCTTCTTGAGCGCTTTGGAGCTGCCGCCATCCAGGCAAGTAGAGTTTATTATATTCCAAAACCCTGCATAATTGTGCGTTGCTGGGCTTGAGTGAGTTACTCTCTGCAGGCTCCTCAGCTTCGATGTGGTCTGGTAGCGGCAATATTTATATGGTTAGTCCAGTTCAGTTTCTGTTCCAGGATGTTAAAAGTGATAATGCAATTTGTTGCGGGTTCTTTTCATAGACTGGTTATTGCAAACGAACCTCAGCAAATACAAAGCCTCAAGGGGAAAGTGTCCCGGTTAAAGGTATATCTTTATTTGACGAACGATTGAAGGGATAGATGAGCATTGGGCAGTCCAATGCCTTACTACAAGAGAAGGCCTTGAGCTTTCAAATACCAGGCTGAGGTCAAAACAATTACACATTCCTCAAGTTTGCTCCTCCCGCCTCTCCGGTATTTATGAACCAGTCATCATTAATACAAATCAGTAACAGTAAACAATTGCCATATACAGTAACGAATTGAATTCTACCCTCCGACATCATGGGATTTCATTGGCCCATAGAATCCGGATGCTTCTTCCCCCCCGTCGCTTAGCAATCCCAGACGCTTAGTGACAAAGTCAAATGTAGTGTTTCCACCAATTCTCATTCATGCCAATGGCCGAACCAGGCAGTTAGCATTCTCACGTCTGAGAAGAACTTCCTTGTCAGGGCAATTTGCATTGCCCTAGTCATAAAGTGGTTTTGAGGACCATACTGTTTGTACCTTTTGCTGATAAAACTATGCACATTCTGTGGTTTCATTGTTCCAAAGAATGTGGTTTATCTGCTAAGGCTTCATCCCACAATCCTCCACAGTAGCTTGACTTTGGCTAAAGCGTACACTTACTATAAAAATACAGCTAATATGCATTTTAAAACATCAAAATACATGTTTAAGTCGGAAATACTTGCTCAGATTTCATATTTTTTGAAATCTCTTACTGTGTTCACACCGTCTTCATGCGAAGATTTCCCTTTTAGACTGTGAGTCTGATTTGAGTTTATTTCACTCAATAGACATAGAACATATAACATAGAACAGTACAGCATAGTACAGGCCCTTCGGCCCACGATGTTGTGCCGAACCTTTTCCGAAACGAAGATCAAGCTATCCCAATCCCTCTCATTCTCGTGTGCTCGATGTGCCTATCTAATAACCGCTTGAAAGTTCCTAAAGTGTCCGACTTCACTACCACAGCAGGCAGTCCATTCCACACCCCAACCACTGTCTGAGTAAAGAACCTGCCTCGTACATCCCTCCTGTATCTTCCACCCCCTAGTAACAGCTACATCCATCCGAGGAAAATTCTATCGATGTCCACTCTATGTATCCGCTTCATCATCTTATCAACCTCTATTAAGTCGCCTCTCAACCTCCTCCGCTCTAAAGAGAAAAGCTCTAGCTCCCTCAACCTTTCCTCATAAGATCTACCCTCCAAACCAGGAAGCATCCTGGTAAATCTCCTTTGCACTCTTTCCAGTGCTTCCACATCCTTCTTACATTGAGGTGACCTAAACTGCACACAATATTCAAAATGTGGTCTCACCAGTGTCCTGTACAATTGCATCATAACCCCATGGCTCTTAAAATCAAACCCCCAGTTAATAAACGCTAACACAGTATAGGCCTTCTTCACGATTGATGCCATGATTGAATGGTGGAGTGGACTCGATGGGCCGAATGGCCTTACTTCCGCTCCTATGTCTTATGGCTCTATCCACTTGAGTGGCAACCTTCAGAGATCTGTGGATATGAACCCCAAGGTCTCTCTGTTCCTCCACATTCCTCAGCACCCTATCTTTGACCCTGTAATCCGCATTCAAATTTGTCCTATCAAAATGAATCACCTGGTATTTATCAGGGTTAAACTCCATCTGCCATTCTTCGGCCCAGCAATGCATCCTATCAATGTCTGTTTGCAGCCTACAACAGCCCTCCACCTCATCCACTACTCCACCAATCTTGGTCTCATCCGCAAATTTACTGATCGACCCTTCAGTCCCCTCCTCCAAGTCATTTATAAAAATCACAAATAGCAGAGGACCCAGCACTGATCCCTGTGGTACACCGCTGGTAACTGGTCTCCAGTCTGAACATTTTCCATCCACCACCACCCTCTGTCTTCTATGAGATAGCCAGTTACTTATCCAATTGGCCAAATTTTCCTCTATCCCACACGTTCTTACTTTCTACATGAGCCGACCATGTGGAACCTTATCAAACGCCTTACTAAAATCCATGTATATGACATCAACTGCTCTACCTTCATCGACACACTTAGTTACCTCCTCAAAAAATTCAATCAAATTTGTGAGGCAAGATTTACCCTTCACGAATCCGTGTTGACTATCCCGGATTAAGTTGCATCTTTCATTGCATCAACGTTGGTAGTGTCTTAAATTGTCTTAAATCCCCTCTTCCTTGAAATTTCTCGAACGTTCAATGAATTCATCCAACACCGTTGAATGAGTGGATCCTCCCTGTTGGATATGGCCATTGCCAAACACTTGTGTGGTGTGAGTGTTAACCCGAGCTGGACATTGCCCATGTCACAGCATATTTGGATATGGACTGCGTCAGTATTTGAGGAATCGAAAATGATTGTGCTGAGGCCAATCACTTGTGTGGTGAGAGTGTTAGCCCGAGCTGGATATTGTGCATGTGATGTCGTGATATATTTGCATATACTGCTTCAGTATTTGAAGAATCAATCATGGTTGAACCGAGGCCCCTACCCTGAGGACTGCCTTTAGGGATGTCCTGAAGCTGAGATGACTGAACGCCAACAACCTTTACATTCTTACATAATGCCAGATATGCCTCCAAACAGCAGCGATTCCTCCCCCCCCCCCCCCCATTCTCATTGTCTCCAGTTTTGTTGCAGCATCTTGATGCCATACTCAGCCCAATGCTGACTTATATCGAGGCTGGTTACTCTCATCCCATATCCAAGATTCAGCTACTTTATCCATGTTTGACCCCAGACTATCATGCGTTCAGTAGATGAGTAATAGGGCCAGAACCCAAAATGAACGTTCTTCAGCAGATTATTGCTGATTAAGTGCCGTTTTCTAGCAATGTTGATAATCCTTTCCTTAATTTGATGATGATTGAGAGTGAATTGATGGGGTGGAATTGTTTTGTGTTGGATATGACCTGCTTTTTGTGTACAGGGCAAACGTGGGAAATGTTCTACATTGTCAGGTGGCTATATTGAAACAGTATGGCTATGCGTCCAACAAGACTGAACACACGTCCGCATTACTGTTGCTTGTAAATTGCCAGGACCCATAAACTTTGTTGAATCCAATGTCTTCAGCCGTTTCTTGATGTCATTCTGGCTTGAGTTGAATTGAATCAAGACTGACTTTTGTGTTATGGGCAGATGCATCGGCAGCAAGCATTTTGATGTGGATGGTAGCAGGTGTGCTTTTGTTCCTCTTGGTTCCCTCAATAAATTCCCTTTTCCATTCAATGAACTATGTCATCTCGGACGCGGCCAGTTTGAACTGATTGATCCCACGGTGCCTTGACTGGTGACGAACATCGAAGTCACCGAGCCAGATTACATCAGTAAGCCCTTACCACCCTCGGTGTATCCTCCAAGTGATGTTCAACATAGAGGAGTACTGATTCATCAACTGAGCTGGGACGGCCGGTAGTACTCAGCAGAAGGCTTCCTTGACAATGTGTGTACTGGTGAAATGAATATTCATGGGAATCCAGAGTCGATGTTGAAGACTCACAGGGTAACTCCCTCCTGAATATACGTCACTGTGTCGCCACCTCTGCAGGGTCCGTCCTACTGGTGGCACAGGACTTACCAAAGAATGGTAATGGTTCTGTCTGTATAATTATCTTAAGTGATAAGGCGCTGAGTATGGGTACGTTCGGCTGTTGCCTGACTAGTTTGTGAGACAGATCTCCTAATTTGGCAGAGTACATCCCCTCGCCCCACCAAAACGTCCGCTCCCCGCCCCTCCACCCCACACCTCCACCCCCCCCCCCCGCACCGCATCCCCCGCCCCGTGCCCCCCGCCAAGAAGAAGTTCATAAGAATAACTTCAAGTTCGGTTTTGCTGGCATTAACTTTGTCCATGCCGGTGCCTTGGTTGTTGCCGTGTGATCATTATGGACTGAATGGTTTATTCAGGGGCCATTGAACAGTCAACCATGTTGCCTTGTGTCTGTTGTCACTTTTATCCAGACCATGTGTGAACATCATTGAAGCAGGTGACTGTTTTAATGAAAACAAAAATGATTTAATAGTCATCGTTTGACTTTTAATTCCTGATAATTACTGGAGTTTTCAAGTTCCAACGTTTGCCACTGCCTCGCCTCCGTTACCAACATGGCAATATGAATTAGTATGCCAGGTACACACACGCACACGCACATACGCAGCCACACACACACGCACGTACACGGACATAGAAACACAGACACAAAGAAAAACACATAAACAGAAAAATGCACACACATATGCACACAAACATGGATACACGTGCAGAGACGTGCACAACATTGACACGTAGAATGCACACACACATCCACACAAATAAACAAATACACACACACGCACGCACAGGCAAACACACAGACATGCACATACATACACACACAGTGATACAACCAGACGCAGACTTGTATAAATACAGACAAACATACAATGCACAAACGTACACACACACACATAGATATATATACATATATATATATATATATATATATATATATATATATATATATATATATATATACATGCATATTTGGATTCATCCAGGATCCCCAACCAGTACAACCTCGGTTAAAACATAAAAGGAAGTATTGAACTGCAGAGGTGTGCAAGAGTCACTGACCTTCATATCAAGGCAATGCTTGACGGAGTAAGTCTTCTTGCAGACCTAGCAAATCTGGAGTGAATGGAAATCATGTTGGGGACTGTCGATTTGAAACGTAGGATGACGTTTGTGGCTGTATCGGAGTGGGGAACGTGGTGTTCCGTGGAAATGTCTGCTGTAGGTGTCATAGCTCGAATAAACAAACGTGTTTCTCAATTATCGTAGTTCCAGGACATGGCTGCAAAAGTAACCCAGGCTGGAATACTCGATCAAAGCATCGTCAGCCTCTCCATGAATGACGTTCCGTTCATCATCAGGTCATAAATTAGAATTTCGTTGATGATTGCACAACATTCTGCAGGATCTGCTGCTCCTCAGGTACCTGAGCAGCCTATAACAAAATTCAGCAATTGCTGGACACGACCCAACCTTGGACAGGCACAAAGCTATTCACATTCAGCTCCATGACCTCAAGGCGATTATATTCTCAAGCCAGAGAGAAGCTTAACAGAGCCTCGTGATATCCATTGAAATAACCTTCGCTGATTCCCAAATTATCAACATCCTGGGGTTATCATTGACGAGACAGAGAACTGGACTAGCCATATGAATACGGTGGTTCTAATATTAAAATGAAATCCAGAAATCCTGAGACAATTAACTGGCCTCCTGACTCCAGAAATTATGTCCACCACCTGAAAGGCGCAATAAGAACATTCATGGAAGACATCGCATTAGACTTGTTGAGTGTTGCTCTAACAACATTGAACGAGCTTGGCATCATCCAAAGCAAAACAGATACGTTGATTAGGAAACGATCAACAACAAAAAAAAATCACTCCTTGTGAGCCTGCAAACTGCATTGCAGGAACTGACCAGGTAACTTTCAACATCACCTTCCAAACCCATGCCTATACTAGCTCGGAGAATAGCACCACCACATGAAAGATACCCCAACGATACAGCAAGCTGGCCTGGAATTATTTCATCGTCCTCAGTGGATATATATTCTCCCAGCGACTCTGGGTGTATACACTCCTCAGCAACTGCAGTGGTTCAAAACCTCTGCTCAACACCACCATTTACAAGGAATGGGAGATACATGTTTGACTAGCTCGTGATGGCTGCATTACACAAATGAATGAGTAATATGCTTTTCGTAAATATGACCGGACATTTTGTTGTGTGGCTGGAAGAGATTTGAATGATGATTGGTCCTGACTCCACAAGCGGTTGCCCTGAGGAATCGATAGATACGATAAAACGCCCGGGCAGTCCCGAAATTTCAACATGCCACGCCTAGTATTTCAGTCTGCTTGCCAAAGTTTGTGACTGTTCCGGAAAAGGTGCCTCTTCCTTTCAGTGTAGAATGTTTGCCATGTCGGGCAAATTTCACAAAAGGTGCCAAAACTCGAATGAGTTCATAAGTGGTGATGTCGTTAATGATTGCACACCGTTTAGCAAGATCTGCTACTCAGGGACGGAATTAGCGAATTGTCAACGCAACATTCTTTGTACCTGATCCAAACTTGTACAGATATATGGCATTTGACATTCGATTTAGGGAATCGGGAGGCCAGATAATTGTCGCAGGATTCCTAGTTCTGTGGATTTTTTTCCATTCATTTGTTAAGTCAACACGCGTGTTATGGCAATATTTCGCTGCCAGTACGAGGAACAAGACGGAACAGACAGTTCAATTTATGCCTGTCGTATAACTGAGTATTCGAAGCCAAGTTAAACGTTAAAGGCAGTGGCATGAATGCTCGTGATGTGAGATTTTAGGAACGTGTCTGTAATGGTGAATTCAGTACACCCAAAAAGAACACATGGTCAGAAATGACCTCTGCCAGAGCATTTAGAGAAAAGTTTCGGCAGCAATGTTACTGAAGCGTGCCTCCAGTTGTGTAAGAGATGCGCACCTGTTCACCTAGGTTGTGCCAGGCAGGGGAAAGTCAGAATGCCCACATGGGTAATTGCCTTGGTGACATGTTGCTTACTCTGTGCTCGACAGAGGTAAAGCCAGATGTGCGGAATTCATATTTGCAATGGATACATATTATTATCCCCGCAATAACATCATTGCGAAAAGCATAAATTCAATAACCGTATTCAGTGATACAGCAATAGCAACGAAGTATTTACAAAATTACACCCATTTGCTGAAGATTTTTGAATATGGTAATTCAACGGAACGGCAAATCAGTGCACAATAGCTGCTGGAATATGTGATGACGCATTGCCATCTTATTGAATCGCCCTGAAAATATGACAAACTGGCGAATGAAATTCAATAAAGCCACGATATGGACACAAAATCCATTTGAATTCGGAGAAGGGAGAGTGAGACTGAGTTGCGAAGTGCCGGACACAGGGGAATTTCGAGGGCATGGACAAAAATGTAACATATAAGAATGAAACACAAATGCCATGGAAAGAAAATCGAGGCACAAGACCAGATTAGGTAAGTAAACGATAATTAAAAGTCCACTCTTCAATTACCAACAATTTGTGTAAGACTTTAAGAAGGCAAAGCATTCAGATTTACTCACAGGAACTCCCACATTTGAGAACAGTCCAGACTTCCACTCTCTGCAGTTAACATTCCGTCACGATGCATTCTAACACATTCATCACATGCAAGTGCCTCCACCCAGCATCTCACCCACGTCACACACGCGCACACGCACACAGACGAACTCAGACATCTAGCAACTAGATATCTTCCAACTCACCGAAATAAATCTTTCCCACCTACCGTCACCATTGGCTTTTAATCGCATGCACTTATAAGTTCACCAAACCTATCTCACGTTCCATCTACAAACACGCAAACCTGCCATATCACCTGTGCACCAACTCATCAAACTACCACCTTATGCAACTGCATCTTGATGCGCTACTACATCAGCACCATTCCACCTGCCCCAACTACCACTCAGCATTGTACACTTTCCAAATCAATCAGCTACTGCCGCACATCATTACCGAACCTCCCGACAAGCACCTCATCCCTCTTCACCTCAATCAATAACGATCTCGTCCACATACAAATTCATACAATTCCTAGCTCATCGCCTAGTCACCTCAGCCACATTTGAAATCACCCACACCCACACACAAAATCACCCATCCGCCGCTATCTCACATACCTACCAACGCACCAGCTATCAAAAATTACACATGGCACTCCCACACATTAGCAACTCTCTCAGCCACATTCTCATCCAAATATAACCTTAAGTAATTTGCACCATATAACCAGACCAGTTCTCCCTCTGATCACCTCAAACAATTTAATACTCACTCAGCTTAATCACATCCACAAATCAATTCATTTTCCTATCAAGTAAACAAGTACCACCTCCTCACGGACCAAAGCATTCAGTTAAAGGCACCTGCCACCTCATTCAAACCATCCAGCTATGATGTCAAGCACCTCATACCTCAACCACTTGCCAATTAATCCACCTACCACCGCAACCAATGAATAGAACATCCAGACACCACCACTTCTTCCGAAAAACATAATTTGTTAAAAAAATCGCCCACATTATATCTCAGCCTTTTAGCGTCTCATCCATCTAAAACATAATCGACGAAACCTTGACGACATGCGTTCTTACCAACGCAGGGGCTCGCCAAAACATTCACCCACAACGGCATCCACTTGGCATCTTATCCACTTATCACCTCGCCAATCTACCAGCAAATCCAACTACCATTTGAACCGCATGCCACCTCACCCACCTACCAGCTGATGCAACTGTCCTCCTTAACACGACTCTCATCTAACACACAAAGGTCCATATACCCTCAACCACCAGCATGTCATCCACCCAACATCCCATCCACCTTCCTCTTCAATCACCGAACAACCAGCTACACCACAGATCTAATATCCACCTCATCAAACACTTGCCACTTTATGCTTGTCATTTCCGTCACAGCAGCCATTCTCAAACGACAGCCTGGCAGCCAGCCCCGGACAGTCTATGTCAGCACCCTCATAACTATCAGTAGCGCGGTTATGTTCAACTGGGAAGTGATCTCGCTGTCCCTTACATGTTCCGTATATAGCATACTGCCTTCGTACTTTGCCCCCTCCTTCACAGGCTCAATAGCACGAAGGCAAGGATTCGGCATGTTTTCTGCTGTATCTCTCTGACGTTCTGTGCTTTTCTCTCCTCGAGGCAAAAAAAGTGATAGCCATGATTTGAAGCTGCATCAAACAATGTGGTTTCTTAATTCCACAATATTGTCAGCATCTAATTTTCCTCATTGTCTTCCTAATCATTGGAATTGTTTGTTTCATGGTAATGGGCAGATCCAGCAGTAAAGTTGTTCAGTGTCACCCAACCTTCGTCCAGACGAGTGTTGTCAGGATGCGTGCAGCAAAAGGAGGATAGCGTTGAATGGAATTGTCATTCTCACAGCTGGAGTACAGATGTTCAATGATGCACTTTTTACATTGGATGCACAATCACTGATGTTCACCATTACAGCTGATATCCTGCACGTACTTCGCCCAACCTCAATCTTTGCAGCATGAATAAACCAGAAAGCCCTCGGATCCAGGATGCGCCCCCTGCTGTTGTGTAGTTGCCAAAACGGTGCTAATTCACATGCAGTGCTCACTTCCAAATTGGAGCTCAACAGTTGTTCACTGTTCCCTGCTATCTGTCGCTCAGTCAATTTCGAAGCCAGTCTTACACTTGGAAACCCATGCACCTCAACGTTCGTTAAAAAAACGACATTATGTGTCAACGTGTCAAACAGAGTTTGAAGATTTGGGAAACGGGAAAGTCTTGACAGGATCTTCTCCTGCCTTTTGTGTCTCCGTTCGCTCTGTTGAACAATCTTATTAGTCCGAGTCTCTTTCTCTCACTCCAAACATGTGCAGTTTCTGAATCGCATATGTATCAACTACATTTTCATATTGGTGTCTAATAAAACAGTGTATTGCCAACCAGAATCATTTGCTTGCAGTAATTGTTAACCTCATGTATCCTCTGATTCTTGTAACAATTACGGTGCACTTGTGTCATTTAATTTTGACTGCTCAGGCATTCGAAAATGTTTATCTCTATTCACTTTATTGAAACACTTCATACTGCTGAACAGGTGTTTCATGTGTTTAACTGTGTGATCCATCTTCGCTGGATCAATTCTAATTATTTTTTCTATACCTGTAAAAAGGAATTCATTGCATTCTGAAGCGTGTTGTCCATTTCGTGCACAATACTTCAGGTGGACATTTAAGAGAACTAGTCTTTATACAGGTTCATATTGACTCGCTGATATTTCGTACTCTTTCCCTCTATTTCTAAATTCCAGAAAACCACATGTATTCTCAACACTTGGTGTAACATGTCCTTCTTCATTCAGTGATTAGGACTCAGAAATTCTGTGTGTCTCTGCTGTAGTTCCTCTCGATAAATTTACACAATTTAGCTGGTCAGATATCCCAGATTCCAAAATAAAATATTCTATGTACCTGCCATTCCCAAGACTGAAGTCAATGTTATCAGTCTGTCCTTCAATACTATTGCCAGGATCTAAGAGCATAATAAGAGCATAAGAACATAAGAACGAAGAGAAGGACTAGGCGATCTGGCCCCTCGAGCCTGCTCCATCATTCAATAAGATCGTGGCAGATCTTTTCGTGGACTCAGCTCCACTTACCCGCCCACTCACCATAGCCCTTAATTCATTTAATGTTCAAAAATGTATCTGTCCTTGCCTTAAAAAAACATTCAATGAGATAGCCTTAACTGCTTCACTGGGCAGGGAATTCCACAGATTCACAACTCGTTGTGTGAAGATGTTCCTCCTCAACTCGTTCCTAAATCTGCTCCCCCTTAGTTTGAGGCCAATTATTTATTTCACCTGCCAGTGGAAACAACTTCCCTGCTTCTATCTTATCTATTCTCTTCATAATCTTATATGTTTCTCTAAGATCTCTCCTCATTCATCTTGAATTCCAATGAGCATAGCCCCAGTCTACTCAGTCTCTCCTCATAAGCGAGGACTGTCAACTCCGGAATCAACGAAGAGAATCTCCTCTGTACCCCCCTCCCGTGCCAGTATATCCTTTTTGAAGTAAGGAGACCACAATTGCACACTGTGCCCTAGGTGTGGCCTCACCAGCATGTTATACAGCTGCAACATAATCTCGGTGTTTATAAACTCCATCCCTCTGGCAATGAAGGACAAAATTCCATTTGCTTTCTTAAGTACCTGCTGCACCTGCAAATTAACTTTTTGTGATTCATGCACAAGGGCACCCAGGTTCGTCTGCACAGCCGCATGCTGCAATTTTTCAACATTTAAATCATAGTCCATTTCGCTATTATCCAAAATGGATGTCCTCACATTTACCAACATTGTACACTATCTGACAGACCCTTGCCCACTCAATAAGACTATTTATGTCCATTTGCAGCCTTTGATGCGGCACCTTGTCAAATGTCTTCTGGAAATCTAGGTACACCACATCCATAGGTGTCCACCGTGCACGTAATCTTCACCAATAATTCCACCAAGTTAGTCAAACCTGATCTGCCCTTCATGAACACATGATGCGTCTTCCCAATGGGACAATTTATATCCAGATATCTCGCCATTTCTTCCTTGATGATAGATTAAAGCACTTTCCCTACTCCAAAAGTTAAGCTAGCCAGCCTATATTTACCCACCATTTCTCTACCTCCTTTTTTAAACAAACTCAGTAACCTCAAATTGGCCTGGCATTTAAAATTTAAACCAGTTCTATCATCAGCAAAACCGTTAATTTTTCCCTAAGCAAATTGAAAGGCTGATGAAAAGGGCAGCTCTTCCCCTCTTGTAACCCTCCTCCGTTCAAATGTTACATCTGAATCTAATTGCAAAAAGAATTTCCGGTGGTCCTGCACATTCAGCACACAGCAAACGTGGCCTAACAAGCAAAAATTATCTTCCCCGAACGGTCGCTTACTCATTAAACGTTACCAACTCCAGGGCAAAAAATAAACACACACTGTCCAGTGGGTCTGTGCGTGTGTGTGTGTGCATGTGTGTGTAACACAGAGAGATGGAGAGTAATTTCATACTAGGGGACCTGTCATTGTCCTTTCCTGTTCTTTCCAGCAATGTGCATACACCGTGAGTGTGCCTGTTGTGTGTAATTGTGATTGCAATCGCACTCTGGCAATTCACCACTCATTCCTACCATCAACCCCGGCACCCTTTATGCCAATTCCTTCTATGCAGATTTATGCCCGTGGAGCATTTTTTGTGGGGTGGATGTGCACCGAGAGATCGTTAAGCTGTGCATCAGTTGCAATGTTAATATGTGGTGATGGGAAATCCGAAAGTGTGCTCACAGGACAGAGACGATGTTTATACTGGGAAGAACACTCTTCCTGTCATATTCTGTCAATGAGCTCTGTAACTGCTAATTCCTTAGAAAAAGAAAACGACATTGTGATTGAACAGCTGGAGGTAAGAAGGAAACTCAAAAAGTAGGAACCCCTGCCCAACGAAAATACAACCATGTTGAAGGGACATAAGCAGTGAGGTTTATCTGAAGAGCTTTGACTAGAACTTAGAGGAAAAGCCTGAAATTTATCAGATCTGTTTGCGTTCAAGAGACAATGAGATTGTCTCTCATGCTCACAAATTTCTCACCCTTCATGTGAAAGACTGTATCAAATTGACTTTTTTATGTTATGCACTTCCAATGATTGAAGCCCAAGCTAATTTTCCCGATAATGCATTTTATGTGTGTGCTTGTGTTTCAAAAGTAAATGCTTGTTAAATTTTGCATACCCTCCATTTTGAGAAATGAAGGTCAGTGATTTCTATTGATTTTCGTTTCGAATTTACAAGGACACCTGCTTTGTCTCTGCTCTTAATAATCGAAACATTGAAGCGGTTCAAATGTCCTTCTCAGAAACAGGCGCGTCCCTCACAAGAGAAGTGGATAAAAGAGGATTATTTTAACCGCACCTGTCCCCTGTCTGTAACATCCGCTCCGTGACTTGCTGTCCGCCGTCAGCAAAGCTAACAAACCACATCCTGATTCTTAAGATACGCCCTTCACCCGGAACCTGCAACTCTGCCCTTCAGCTGCACTCTTTGTCTTCTCTGCATCTGGGCGTCCATGCCCTCCCGATTCATCCTCTCTGTCCTGCATCCTCACGTTCAAGTTTCTGCTTTCTCCATGTCAATGCACAGGGTACAGTAGCACATTATAAAATGCTGATATGTCCTCAATAGAACTGCTAAATGTAATGTCAACTCGATGTAACATTCAAAGTTTTTTTCTTCCCTCACAGTTAACACAATAACAATATATATCCTGACCCGTGATGAATGTGGCCTATCCAAGTGCACCACTCGTTACCTGGTCGCAATGGCATTGGCAGATTTACTGGTCGTTGTTCTCGATGTGATATTGAGACACATTCCAATTGTTTTTGTAGAACATTTGCTTTTCCTGAAATCCATCCCCGTGTGTAATATCCACGCTGTCCTGCTCCATGCAGCAACTGACTGCTCTGTCTGGTTCACCGTCACTTTCAGCTGTGATCGTTTTGTGGCCATTTGTTTCTCGAAGTTCAAAATTAAATATTGCACAGTAGAAATGGCGGCTGTTGTTTTGGGAACAGTAACTGTACTGAGTTGTTTGATAAACATTTTTTGGTATTTTATGTTAAATGGTGGATATCAGCTGGCCAACGACCCTTGGTTTTGTGACTACTTCTTCGATGTTCTGGAATCTCCAGCGTGGGTAGCAATCGAGTTCCTTCATACCATTATAAATCCGTGCCTGCCTTTTATTCTGATTTTGTTGCTCAATGCTTTCACGGTCAGGCACATTTTAGTGACAAGCAGAGCCCGCAGGAGACTCCAAGCTCACAGCGGTGGGGACAGTTCGAGAGATCCAGAGATGGCAAGTCGAAAAAAATCCATCACCTTACTTCTTGTTATTTCAGCCAATTTCATTTTGTTATGGTCAGTTTTGACGGTGTTTTCGATCTGGACGCGAATGTCTTACTTGGGGTTTGAAGCTATCTATCTCCACTGGTTTGTTCAGGAATTGGGTTTCATGTTGCAGCAACTGAGTTGCTGTACAAACACTTGTATTTATGCTGTGACTCAGACTAAATTCAGAGAACAGTTTCGAAAGGTGCTTCAATATCCAGTAATTCAAGTTAGTCAATTAATTCAATGAGAAGAACTCAATCAGAGAGTGTTCAGAATGTTCTTATTTCATTTCGCAACGCCAGTGCAAACATTTGGCGGGGGCGGAGGGGGGGGGGGGGAGGGGGGGACGTGGGGGTGGGGGTTGCAGGGGAGTGGACTGTGTGCATGTGAATGGATCACGTGTGTTATTATTCTGATAATTCAATGAGCAAATATCACTATTGATTCAAATGTTGGCTGTTGTCAGCTAATTTAGAGTGTCGAGGGACTCTCAACTTGGCTATAGAGCAGGAGCTGCTCACTATTTTACAACGGTGAAAGGACTGTTGCTGTCATTTTCGTGAAGGGAACTGTCACTCTTATAAGAAGGTAGCCTGACCTCGCAATGATTACTGTGCCAGGCGTCTGTCACGGCAGTAATAGAGATAGGATACAGTAAGATGGCACTCAGATGGGTGGAGGAGCAAAGTGTGCAGAGGACGCTGAAAGTCTGCAAAGGGATATAGATAATCTAAGTGAGTGGGCAAAAGTCTGGTAGATGGAGTACTATGTTGGTAAATGTGAGGTCATCCATTTTGGTAGGAATAACCGCAAAATGGACTATTATTAAATTGTAAAATTTTGCAGCCTGCTGCTGTGCAGAGGGACCTGGGTGTCCTTGTGGAGGAATCTCAAGGAGTTGGTTGGCAGGTGCAGCAGGTAATTATGAAGGCAAATGGAAGTTTGTTTTTCATTGCTAGAGGGATGTAGTTTAGAAACAGCGAGATTATTTTGTCGCTGTATAAGGTGCTGGTGTGGTCACACCTGGAGGGCTGTGTACAGTTTTGGTCTCCTTACTTGGGAAAGGATATACTGGCACTGGAGGGGGTGCAGAGGAGATTCACTAGCTTGATTCCGGAGTTGAGAGCGTATGGCTTATGACGAGAGACTGAGTCGACTGGGGCTATACTCATTGGAATTCAGAAGAATGAGGGGAGATCTTATAGAAACATATAAGATTATGAAGGGAATAGATAAGATAGAAGCAGGGAACTTGTTCCACTGGCGGGTGAAACTAGAACTAGGGGGCATAGACTCAAAATAAGGGGAAGCTGATTTAGGACTGAGTTGAGGAGGAATTTCTTCACACAAAGGGTTGTGAATCTTTGGAATTCCCTGCCCAGTGAAGCAGTTGAGGCTACATCATTGAGTGTTTTTAAGGCAAGGATAGATATATTTTTGAACAGTAAAGGAATTAAGGGTTATGGTGAGCGGGCGGGTAAGTGGAGATGAGTCCACAAAAAGATCAGCCATGATCTTATTGAATGGCAGAGCAGGCTCGAGGAGCCAGGAGGCCTACTCCTGCTCCTCGATCTTTTGTTCTTATGCTCTTAAACATTGTTACAGAACAGGGGCCTTTCGGTATTTTTAATGGGTTCGGGTGACTGTTAATACCGTGTCACAACAGAGGCTGTCAGTATTCTAATGTTGTCAGGTGATTGTCCCGATGGCAATTGAGTCTTGGGGCTGTCATTGTAGCTAAATTAAAGGAATGGTGTCACTGTGAATGCGTTTAAAAATTCGGGGCCTTTCAAAGTTGTTAGCGAAGCAGGATGTTGCCAATTTGGCTGGATAATGGGATATTGTTGCTATGGTTACACGGCAGGGGGCTGTCACTGTAATATTGCGGTTGTCGGGGTGTTGCAATCCATGGCACTTTAATCATTGAAACAGCGTTGAGGGATTGTTGTTATTCACACAGCACATGAGGTCTTCCACTCTTGTCACAGATTGTGAACGTGATTCACCATGTGCACAGATTTTGCGGGATCTCAACAAACAAACAAAGAACAAAGAACAATACAGCACAGGAACAGGCCCTTCGGCCCTCCAAGCCCGCGCCGCTCCCCGGTCCAGGATTGAATCCTGAATCCAGGATCCCCGCCCAATTTTCCAGCCTATCTACATACCAATATCCTATCCACCGAGCTGTCCCTCACAGCTACGATGTTTTGTTCATTACAACCTATTAACTTACCCCCACCCCCCCCATTCCAGACCATGTGATCTCCAGGGAGAGGCGAAAACCCAGAGTGAAAAACCCCAGGGCCAATATGGGGAAAAAAAATCTGGGAAATTCCTCTCCGACCCCCTGAGGCGATCGAAACGAGTCCAGGAGATCACAATGGCCCCGATCGGAAAATGCTTCCCAACCCTAGTCATTTCCACTTCCACGAACACCATATGAATTCCCTGCCCCCGAGACAGGTTCCCAACTATCCGCAGTCTCACTCTGTACTGGCACCAGCAAGATGATCATAGAATGAAGCCTTGAAACGAGAAACCAGGAACAATTAGCCCGCGCCGCTCCCTGGTCCAAACTAGACCACTCTTTTGTATCCCTCCATTCCCACTCCGTTCATATAGCTGTCTAGATAAGTCTTAAACGTTCCCAGTGTGTCCGCCTCCACCACCTTGCCCGGCAACACATTCCAGGCCCCCACGACCCTCTGTGTGAAATATGTCCTTCTGATATCTGTGTTAAACCTCCCCCCCTTCACCTTGAACCTATGACCCCTCGTGAACGTCACCACCGACCCGGGGAAAAGCTTCCCACCGTTCACCCTATCTATGCCTTTCATAATTTTATACACCTCTATTAAGTCTCCCCTCATCCTCCGTCTTTCCAAGGAGAACAACCCCAGTTTCCCCAATCTCTCCTCATAACCAAGCCCCTCCATACCAGGCAACATCCTGGTAAACCTCCTCTGTACTCTCTCCAAAGCCTCCACGTCCTTCTGGTAGTGTGGCGACCAGAACTGGACGCAGTATTCCAAATGCGGCCGAACCAACGTTCTATACATCTGCAACATCAGACCCCAACTTTTATACTCTCTGCCCCGTCCTATAAAGGCAAGCATGCCATATGCCTTCTTCACGACCTTCTCCACCTGTGACGTCACCTTCAAAGATCTGTGGACTTGCACACCCAGATCCCTCTGCGTCTCTACACCCTTTATGGTTCTTCCATTTATCGTGTAGCTCCTCCCTACATTATTCCCACCAAAATGCATCACTTCGCATTTATCAGGATTGAACTCCATCTGCCATTTCCTTGCCCAAATTTCCAGCCTATCTATATCCTTCTGTAGCCTCTGACAATGTTCCTCACTATCTGCAAGTCCTGCCAGTTTTGTGTCGTCCGCAAACTTACTGATCACCCCAGTTACTCCTTCTTCCAGATCATTTATCTAAATCACAAACAGCAGAAGTCCCAATACAGAGCACTGCGGTACACCACTCGTCACAGGCCTCCAGCCGGAAAAAGACCCTTCCACTACCACCCTCTGTCTTCTATGACCAAGCCAGTTCTCCACCCATCTAGCCACCTCCCCCTTTATCCCATGGGATCCAGCCTTTTTCACTAGCCTACCATGAGGGACTTTGTCAAATGCTTTACTAAAGTCCATATAGACAACATCCACGGCCCTTCCTTCGTCAACCATTTTGGTCACTTCTTCAAAAAACACCACCAGGTTCGTGAGGCATGACCTCCCTCTCACAAAACCATGTTGACTATCGTTAATGAGTTTATTCCTTTCTAAATGCGCATACATCCTATCTTTAAGAATCTTCTCCAACAACTTCCCCACCACGGACGTCAAGCTCACCGGCCTATAATTACCCGGGTTATCCTTCCTACCCTTCTTAAATAACGGGACCACATTGGCTATCCTCCAATCCTCTGGGACCTCACCTGTGTCCAGTGACGAGACAAAGATTTGCGTCAGAGGCCAGACGATTTCACCTCTCGTCTCCCTGAGCAGCCTTGGATAGATTCCATCAGGCCCTGGGGATTTGTCAGTCTTTATATTCCCTAACAAACCTAACACTTCCTCCTTTGTAATGGAGATTTTCTCCAACGGTTCAACACTCCCCTCCGAGACACTCCCAGTCAACACACCCTCTCCTTAGTGAATACCGACGCAAAGTATTCATTTAGGATCTCCCCTACCTCTTTGGGCTCCAAGCATAAGTCCCCACTTTTGTCCCTGAGAGGTCCGATTTTTTCCCTAACAACCCTTTTGTTCCTAACGTATGAATAAAATGCCTTGGGATTCTCCTTAATCCTGTCTGCCAAGAACATTTCGTGACCTCTTTTTGCTCTTCTAATTCCCCGTTTGAGTATTTTCCTACTTTCATTATACTCCTCCAGAGCTCCCTCCGTTTTTAGCTGCTTGGACCTAACATACGCCTCTCTTTTCCTTTTGACCAGTCACTCAATTTCCCTGGTTATCCACGGTTCTCTAATCCTACCCTTCCTATCCTTCTTTTTTACAGGCACATGCTCGTCCTGTAGCCCTAACAACCGTTCCTTAAAAGACTGCCACATACCAGATGTGGATTTACCCTCAAACAGCCTCTCCCAATCAAGAGCTGCCAATTTCTGCCTGATCCCAATAAAGTTAGCCTTCCCCCAATCCAACACCTTACCCTTGGGACACCACTCATCCTTTTCCATCACTATCCTAAAGCTAACAGAATTGTGGTCACTATTTGCCACATGTTCCCCAACCAAAACTTTGAAGACCTGACCGGGCTCATTCCCCAGCACCAGGTCCAGTATAGCCCCCTCGCTAGTTGGGCTGTCCACATGTTGTTCCAACGAACCCTCCTGTACACATTTTACAAATGCCTCACCATCCAGAGTCCCTGCCCTCAGCGATTTCCAGTCTATACCAGGGAAATTGAAGTCTCCCACTACAACAACCCTATATTTCCTGCACCTATCCAGTATCTCCTGACATATCCATTCTTCCACTTCCCTTGGGCTGTTGGGGGGCCTGTAGTACACCCCCAACATAGTGACTGCGCCTTTCCTGTTTCTAAGCTCCACCCAGAGTGACTCGCTACACGACTCCTCCGAATTGTCCTCCCTCTGCACCGCTGTAATATGCTCTCCAACCAATACCGCTACTCCCCCACCTCTTTTGGCCCCTCCTCTGTCTCGCCTAAAACACTTGTACCCTGGAATATTCAGCTGCCAGTCCTGTCCCTCTTTCAACCAAGTCTCTGTCACCGCAACCACATCCAAATTCCTCGTGCGCATTAAGGCCCCAAGTTCGTCTGTTTTACCTGCTACGCTCCTTGCATTGAAGTATAAGCACTCCAGACCCCCAGGCTCAGTGAGGTCGTCCTCCCCAGAGTGCTCTTCTTCTTTGCCAGCCTTGTCCCAGCCCCAAGCTCGTCCCCAGCCACCACACTTATAGACCTAATAGTTTGATCCCCACGCCCCTGCCATACTAGTTTTAACCCCCCCCGAACTGCATTAGCAAAGCTCCCAGCCAGGATATTTGTGCCCTTCCAACTTAGTTGTGACCCCACCCTCTTGTACAGGTGCCATCCTCTCCTGAAACCCTCCCATTGGTCTATGAAAATAAAGCCCTCCCTCCTGGACCAGTCCTTTAGCCAGGCATTCATTTGAACCAACTCCCTATTCTTATCCTCACTGGCACGAGGCATTGGGAGCAGCCCAGAGATGGCCACCCTAGTGACCCTACTTTTTAACCTATTTCCCAACTCCCTGAATTGCTCTCTTAGGACCCCCCTACTCTTCCTATCTACGTCATTTCCACCAATGTGTATAATGACATCCGTTTCTTTATCTTCCCCTTTTAAAATGCCTCCTATCCGCTCGGAGACATCCGTGACCCCAGCACCAGGTAGGCAGACTACCATCCTGGAGTCCCGTTCGCCCCCACAGAATCGCCTGTCTGTCCCTCTAACTGACGCATCCCCCACCACTATCGCTCTCCTAACCCCTCTCTTCCCTTTCCGGGCCACAGAGCCTGACTGTGTGCCAGTGACCTGGTCACTGTGTCTTACCCCTGGAGAGGCACACTCCTCCACACTATCTAAAACAATGTACCTGTTTTGGAGTGGGACAACCACAGGTGACCCTTCTTCTAACTGTCCACTCCCCTCCCCTCTCACACCTGTCACCAAGCCCTTCCTATTTTGAGACACCTCTGGAGACCTCCCTTGTACTTTACCCTTCTGCCCTTTACTCCTCCTAACTGTGACCCACGTGTCATTCTCCCGATGCCCCGGTGTAACTAGTTGCCTATAACTGCCTTCAATTTTTCTCCCATTTTCCCTGACTAGGCTAAGGTCAGCGATCTGCAGCTCCAGTTCCCTAACACGGTCCCTCAAGAGCTGCAGTTCCACGCACCTGGCACATATGTGAACCTCTGGGAAGCTCGGTGTTTGCAGGAACTCCCACATCCCACATCGGAAGCACTGAACTGGCCGATCACTCATACCTGCCCTTATCCTTTATAGGGTTGGGTAAAAAATAACTAGCCTTGCCTTGCCCTTTTAGCCCAAGCCCTGTGAGCCAAAGCCCTTATAATGCACACTCTGCTACCCACTCACTCCACTGCCCGCTCCCGACGCTGCCCGCTGTATAGTGCAGACGGCTTTTTGTGCTCCCGACGAACCCCCCAAGTAACGGCCTTTTATACTAAGACTCAACCTCCCAGAATCCCCTTCAGCTGACCTCACTTCCTCAATTCAAAACCCTGAAAAAAGCCCGCGAAATATACTAGGAATACCCTTAAATGAATAAATGAATAATTAAATCACTTCTTAGCTTACTCTCAGCACTCCTGCTACGACTCTCTCCCCCACTCTCACTCCAGTTAAACAAACATGATAATAGAGTTTGGAGAATGTCACTATGGTAATAGAGACAATATCAGCAATTACACCAATGAATTGGAGCACCTGTCAGATGTGTTACAGGGCCAAAGCCTGCCACCCAAATAATGAATTGGGACGACTATTATGTGGTATCAAACCGTGGGACTGATATACACTGCATGCATGAAACGTAACTGTCGATTGTGGTACAAAACGAATCGTCTATCACTCTCGTAACACATTATACGGTGCTGTCACTATGGTAATAATTTTGCGAACTTTCTACCAGATTACAGAGGCTGGAGGATATCACTATTTTGATGGTATATGGAATGGGGAATATGACCATGCTTCAAGAGCTGAGCAGTTACCAGTAATCTCACGATGTGGGGCGATAGTCAATGTAGTGAAACAGGCGGACGTTTGCCATGATAGAAATGCTATGCATACACGTGTGCATGTGCGTGTCGATGTGTGTGTTTGGCTGTATGTGCATGTGTGTATTGGAAATTGTCACAGAGTTTACTGACTCCGTTTAATCCCAGGATGGTAATACATGGGTTGGCCACAGAGCTCTGGGGCTCTCACGGAATAACAGAAGACCCATAACACCGTGTGGCTGAGTTTGTATAACAGTTATTATCGAAAGAAAGATGGGGTGCTTTCACTAATAGAATGAATGTGTTGAGCGGGATGTGTCATTACATTCACAGGGTGGGGAGGAAATGTCACGTTATTAAATTGATGGAGCTATGGAACACTCACTAATGTTACAGAGCCTGTGGTGGGGGATGGGGGGTGGGGGGGGGGGGTGGGCATGATGAGCTCGAAGGTGCGATGATGCTCTCATTATTTTAAGATGCTGGGTCAGGATGCACCAGTAACTAGGATATGACCGTCCCCAGCCAGCAGGTGTCACAGACTTTTTGCAAGTCATTTTAAATTAATTTATTAAGTTTGCATTATTTATGATGAAGCACAGCTTTGAAAGGCCACAAATTTTAACAAAAACACATTTAAATCAAAATAATCAATATTTACGAATCTCCTTTGAGACCAGGCACGCTGCTATTATCGATCAATGATTCTCAATATTAAGCTAAGGCGAATAAAATGCAAAGAAAATTGTCATGAAGAATGAACAAGTGAACCACACGAAATTCCGCTGCACAAAATGATCGTGCCAGCTATCTCTGTCTTCAACTTTTCGAATGACAGTCAGTTCCTTCATTTGTCCCTCTGTACCTCCTAAAGCCTGGAATGCAAGGCAGCTGTTTGACAGCTTGCAAGCAAGGACCACCAAATATTATGTTTTATACAGTCTTTTTTGGAGATCGTAGGTAAATTATGCTAGTCCCAATATCAAATATTATGATCAAATTGCACCAATGGTTCCAATGATGTTACACCTCCCCCAACGCCCGAAAACAATGCTCCCACACAGACACACACACACACACACCCTATACACGCCAGCTGTTTCTTCATCCTGGCTATAGGACTCATTTGAGAATGCCTAAATGTTCTGAGAATGGCTTAAGCAGTGCCACGGCGCCAGGAAGTTTCCAGAAATTAGTTCATGAATGTTTGTTGAATCTTCCCTTGGCAGTTCAATCGTTGTGAGATTATATTTGACCCCTTTCCCTCACCCCCTAATACCCCCGGGCCTTCTGTTATGACTGCAGATGTTTGTTTATATTGCTGAGAGTGAGCAAGAGGCAAAGAGAGAGGTGGAGGGATGAGAGGAGAGAGGAGGGGTGAAGGAGATGAGGGAGAGAGAGAGGATGAGAGAGAGGAGAGAGAGGTGAGAGAAAACGGGAGAGAGAGACGGGGAATTCATTTCGTTCCCATTAGTTCCATGGACATCCGATGCATCATGAGAAGAACAAATATTATGTAAGGTTCCTACTAAATGTAAAATGCATTATCGATCTTAGCTTCTCTAAACAGCTGCTTCAGCTGGAAACATCATATCCATGCTTACCCATTAGGATCCTGGCTGATCTTGTTACTCTTTCAACTGCAGCAGAGAGAGGTGTTGCTTCTCAGCTGCTCCTCATAACAGAACTCGTCCATTCCAGGTATCAACTCAGCTAGTCTTTCTGTGGACTCCTTCCTGTTCATTGAAATGTTTCTACAGAGAACGAGCCCAATCTTGTAGTGTTCCAGATATGTTCTCGCAAATTCCCTGCACAAATTAATCAGATCCTCAATTTTATTTTTTTGAAGAACCCGTTGAAATAAATACACCAGCGGCTGCACGACGTGAAATAGCATCGGTACTACATTTTCCGAATGACGTTCCCCTGATAAGCTTATCCCAAGATGTAACGTGTGGAAGCACCTTCTTAAAATGAAGCAGTTCAGAGAACATATTCTTGCAATCGTCGGGTTTGCGTGCCCAAGGCCAGGAGTCCCAGGCCTGGGGTACATGAGTCCACTGCTGCTCTAAATGTACTGGGAGTCCATGGTCGAGGGAGAGATAGCAGGGTTGGAGGGATGCTGGGTGAGAGGGTGAAATCAGAATATGGGAGAGGGAGTTGAAAGTCGGTTGTGTAGGTAGGAGAGGTAGAGATGGGGGCTTAGGTGAGAGAGAGGAGAGTTTGATCGTGTGGGTGAGAGACGAGAGCTGGGATAGTGATGGGAAGGAGGGAGAATGAGTGTGCGGCACAGAGATACAGGTTGTAGGCAACATGAGAAAGAGGATGGGTTTGCAGACCCAAGTTGGAAGTGGGAGGGTAAGGCGCGAATGTTAGTGGAATGGATACATTAGAATGTTGTTGGGAGAGAGAAATGTGAGTGTGAACGGCAGAGCGGGTTGAGTGGGAGAATGAGAGAGAGTGGGAGAGAGGAATAGGAAGGGAAAAGAGAGGGGGAGAGATTAAGGTCTGCCCAGTACTGTGGGTTGGGAAGACCGAGATGTGCGAGCGGGTATGGGAGAGAGAAGGGCACGTGTGGGTGAGAGAGAAAGTGGGGGTGGGCGGTTGAGTAAGAATTCTGATTGTGAGAGTTTGTGGGTATGTGAGAAAGACTCATGGGTGAGTATATATGAGTGTGTGTGAGCAACAGAGAATGTGTGTGTGTGTGTGCGTGTGTGAGAGAGAGAGAAATTTAGGGAGATTTCAGATGGGAGGGATCGAGATAGCTGAGATTTTGGGTGTGTGCTTAAAAAGAAGAGAGGTAGGAATGTGTGCGTGTGAGAGAGGTGGAAGGCTGGATTAGTGAGAGAGGGAGAGTTGCATGTGTCAGGCATCGCTGGAAACTGACTAAGTGTATGTTACTGTTAGAGAATGGTCCCTTCTCTTTTGAGCTTCTTTTGCTTGTGAGCATCTGTGTGTGTGAATATGCTTGATATCAGAAATTATGCTTAATCACCTCAAAATCCTCCCATGTGTTCACGTGTAAAGACTGAAATCGGGCAGCTGTTCAGACCACTGCCAGCTGCAGCCCGGCAAATGGAGCACTTGACATTCTCTGCAAAACAATATTCAGGGGTCAACTTAAACGGACTCGATGCAGCTTGAAACAACAAACTGATGTGCATTACTGTTTGGCTTCGAAATAAAAACCAAATTCAATTTATCAATTTGCTTCGCCAGGCCAATTTTCATAGTTTGCAATCCACTGCATTAAAGAAAAATCTTTCGTGTAAAGCCAGTGGACACAGACATCTGCAGTCATACGAAAAACCATATTGTAATTAAGTGTGTTTGCAAACCATTAAGCACTTAATTTAAGAAAAGTTGGGGTATGGAAGTTCTAAGTCACGAATCATGTTGACATTGGATATATATCTGTTGAACTGTGGTAACTGAGGGAGATTAATGCAACTAAGGTTCTGTTTGTGAATCAGCGTCTGCAAGGAGAAACTATTAAATTTTGCTACGTGTCAGGAATTTTCTAGGTAAACATTAATTTTGAAAAGAGGAGTGAATAAACTGATATAAATGAAAATTGAGGAATCCAGAATCCAAATGCAGCTCAGTGATTCAGTGAGTGTGTCCTTACAATATATTTGGACGGGATAGAAAACAAGAATTTTAGAGATGGTCCAGTGCCTCAAGTTGTTGTCATTTATTATTTTTTTATTTATTTGCACTGGTTTTTCCTCGTCATCCCTTTTGGATAACTGCAGCCTGAACGCGACAAGGTGCGGGTCACCCGGAAATGTGCTTCCACTCCCAATCATTTGCAATGTTTCAGCGCTGATCCCTTTTGGATTTCTGATTATGAATTAATTCGCTGATCTGACCGTTTGAACAACTGGTCCAGTTGTGGTGGTTATGCGATAAAATTTTGTTTGCAAAAAATGTGCACGTGAGTGGGCATTTCAGTGAACTGCCTAGAAGTGTGAATGCTAGATGGCAATTATCCTCCCCAGTGATGGACAACCGATTTTCTACACACAAATTTGCTTTGGTTAATTTGAAGGTGTGCATCATGTCCTTCCTGCTGATTGCAACTCCTGCACCATGTGCTCCAGGTGGTATCGACAGCCGATGCACAATTAAAAAAAGCACACACACCTCGACTTCCAGCCCATATTTGCGAATGCATTCTGACCTCCACAAAGTGGAATTTAACCCTGTTTCTGGCGTGACACGCAAAACTTTCCCCACTTTCACTTCTAAAGATTGAAGCCATGCATCAGTTCTGCTCACTGGCAGCTGCAGGCCGGTTGCTGGAGCAACTTAGAGACCATTTCGGAGAGTATTGCTTTGCAGCTGGAGTGACGTTTCGACATCATGCGTAAGGATAGCAGATTTTTTTTTGTCCTTAAACTCACCAACATTAAGAGCATTTAAATGGTCATTGGATAAACATATGGACGATTTTGGAATAGTGTAGGTTAGATGGGCTTTAGATTGGTTTCACAGGTCGGCCCAACATCGAGGGCCGAAGGGCCTGTACTGCACTGTAATATTCTATGTTCTATGATCTATGTATGTTCGTGCGCCAGATCTGTTAAAAAAACGCAAACTGTTTTGAATTGAAATGATATTTCATGATCTGCCATGGTGGAATTGCAGCCCTGTTCCTAGACAGTTGCCCAGCAGTTTTTGGAGTTTCATCCCAGTGACAATACGACAACCTCTCGCAGCTTCTTGAAAATGCCGAATCCACCTGCCTGATCACCTTATAAATACTGACGCAATTTCCCAGGAATACAGTTTGAATACTGACACAGTCCCCAGAGACACTAAACGCCATTGCACACATGCAAGAATTCGCTGCAAAAACTTATAAACTCCTCTACAATGTCATTTATCATAGAATCATAGATGTCGACAGTGCAGAATGAGGCCACTCGGCCCATCGCGTCTGCACCGACCACAATCCCACGCAGGCCGTATCAGCATAACCATCAGCCTTTACATACGGAGATGTTGCTTGTGGATTCCCCATAAATGTTGACACTACCCACAATACGCTGACATAGGTAAGAAGAGGGAAGGGGTAATGAAAAGAGAATATAGGGAGTTAGGTAGACAGTTGGGAACAAGGAACGCAACGGTAGTAATCTCAGCATTGCTGCCTGTGCAACGGGAAAGTGAGAGCAGGAATGGAGTGAGGTGGAGGATGAATGCGCCGCTAAGGGACTGGAGCAGGGGGCAGGGATTCAGGTTCCTGGATCATTGGGACCCCTTTAGGGGGAGGTGTGATGTGTACAGAAAAGACGGGTGGCACTTGAATCCCAGGGGGACCAATATCCTGGCAGGAAGGTTGGCTAAGGCTACTGAGGAGATTTTGAACTAGAAAGATTGGGGGGATGGAATCATGATGAGGTGGCTGAGAGTGAGGAGGTGAGCCCGGAAATAGAGAAAGATTGTACACATTGTAAGAGGGAGAATTGACGGGTGATGGAGAAGGGGAGACCTCAGACCAAATGTTTGAGATGTGTCGATTTTAACGCCAGGAGTGTAGTGAATAAAGTGGATGAGCTTAGAGTGTGGATTGAAGTAGGTCATTTTCCAAAGCCATATTTTTATTATCTCATCAATATTCACCTCATTAAACATGTTCATTTATTGAACTGATTGGCACCATTCATAACGTGCCCACAATGCAGAGGGGAACACCCGAATGGACAGTCGTTTAAATCCCCCTCTGCACAGCTGAGAGAACTTTAATTCGAATTTGACAGAAGATCCTTATTTTGCCCAGCAACAGCACGAAGCTGCATTTTAAAACGTCCCTTGGCCTGAAGATCGGGATATCTGCGAGTCAAGACCTGGCAGTAGGATATATGGCACGACTGTACTGTAAATATACTATTATGGGAATAAAATGGCCAAGGCAGGCAAAGAAACTTAATAAACCAGGATAAAAAGAATAAGAGATTAGATTAAATCCCCCTACACACAGCAGGACAAAATGACATTAACACCAAATCTCGCAAGCACAGAATACAGACACAAACATCGGAGGTCAATTTAGATAAGGGGACACATTGAGAGGATAATGGGAAACACATTAAAACACCGCGGCAAGAAAAGACAGTCCCATTAACACGGACACACACCATACAGATGCAAATTGACAAAGTCTACCAGGGAACTTCCTGACCGGATAGGATACATATTCGAAGTGTTAATCTGTTCGAATCGAAACTGCCCGCCAAATCTTCAGGGCAGCAATTAAAGAATCCCGCCACTTTTTAGGTATTGTAAAATGTATGAGCAAATGTTCCTGCACGGACAGTGTAAATCGGGTAACAACACAGACTCTGAAGGGACGAACAACCTCAGAGTCGATACAGTTACTAATTATAACAGGGGCTTTGATAACAGATACATATGTGTAAGTGTTGAGGAAGAGGGGATCAGATCCATGCTTTCCTTTGGAAAAGCTTTAATGAAAAACAAAGAACGACTAAGAAAGCGATTAAGAAAGGAAAGATAGATTATGAAACTAAACAAGCTCAAAATATAAAAAATGAAAGTAAAAGTTTTTACAAGTATATAAAAAGGAATATAGTGGCTAGAGTGAATGTTGGACCCTTGGAAGATGAGAGGGGGGAGTTAATAGTGGAAAACGAGGACATGGCTGAGACCTTAAGTGAGTTCTTTGTGTCGGTCCTCACGGTGGAAGACACAAATAGTTTGCCGAATATTAGAGATCGAGAGTTGGTGGGAGGGGAGGTTCTTAATACAATTACTGTTACGAAGGAGGTGGTGCTTGGTAGACTAATAGGACTGAAGGTAGACAAGTCCCCGGGCCCGGATGGAATGCATCCCAGGGTACTGAAAGAAACGGCTGAGGTAATAGCAGATGCGTTAGTAGTAATTAATCAAAATTCGCTGGACTCTGGGGTAGTGCCGGCTGACTGGAAAACAGCTACTGTTACGCCGCTGTTTAAAAAAGGAAGTAGATAAAAGGTGGGTAACTACAGGCCGGTTAGCTTAACGTCCGTAGTTGGGAAGATGCTAGAGTCCATTATTAAAGAGGAAATAACAGAGCA
>NW_027591939.1:55000-68165 GCF_964213995.1 Mustelus asterias | reverse complement strand
CACTGACGGGTGAAACTAGAACTAGGGGGCATGGCGTCAAAATAAGGGGAAGCAGATTTAGGACTGAGTTGAGGAGGAACTTCTTCGCACAAAGGGTTGTAAATGTGTGGAATTCCCTGCCCAGTGAAGCAGTTGAGGCTACCTCATTGAATGTTTTTAAGACAAGGATAGATAAAGTTTTGAACAGTAAAGGAATTAAGGGTTATGGTGAGCGGGCGGGTAAGTGGAGCTGAGTCCAAGAAAGAATCAGCCATGATCTTATTGAATGGCAGAGCAGGCTCGAGGGGCCAAATGGCCTACTCCTGCTCCTAGTTCCTATGTTCTTATAAAGCACCGTGGAGAGAGAGAATAGAGCTCGCTTTTCGAGCGTGGGTGACCCTCATCCAGACTCGAAAAGCTGAGACCGCAAGATACCTTTGACTGTTCAGCTGGCGTGACAGGATGAGTCAGTCAAATCCCATTGATGGCCCAGCGCTGACTACACACAGCGTTCCTTCTACAAGTTCGATTTATGTTCCGTTTTATCACATCTGTGGGACATCCCAAAGAGCATAGATTACTGTGACGTAAGTGACTGGTACGGTGAAACAGTGACAGTGGGGCTACTCAGTGGATTTGTGGTGGTGTTGGTTACGGGATGAATGTTGGCCCAGATGGCACAGTGGAATTAGCATTGCTGCCTCACAGCGCCAGGGACCCGGGTTGGATTCCCGGCTTGGGTCACTGTCTGTGTGGAGTCTGCACATTCTCCCCATGTCTGCGTGGGTTTCCTCCGGGTGCTCCGGTTTCCTCCCACAGTCCGAAAGACGTGCTGGTTAGGGTGCGTTGACCCGATCAGGCGCCGGAGTGTGGCGACTAGGGGAATTTCACAGTAACTTCATCGCAGTGTTAATGTAAGCCTTACTTGTGACTAATAAATAAACTTTACTTTTACCAGGAGAATTCAGTGCTCTTCCATTAGTGCCCGTGGGTCTGTAAATCCACCCGAGTCGGCAGAAGCATCTCCCTGTGTAAGTTTATCTGTAAACTGGCCCATTCAACAGTGCAACCCTCCCTTCTGTACTCTTCCATCAGCAACAACCTCTCCCCAGACAACACGTCCAGCGTAGGGAGGCTAATCTCTAAAAGCCAGCTCCCTTCAATCGGATATATCATTCGTCTGCCTAAAAGAGAGTGTGCGACCCATTGAACCAAGCTCGGGAGAGACCGCATTTGTGAGTTTGTTACAATTCCGTTCCCCCCTCTCCATTAAACTCCTGACGTGTAAGGGATTGGTTCCACAGCTGATAGCTCCCACCTGAATAAAAGCAAATTACCGCGGATGTTGGAATCTGAAACCAAAAGAGAAAATGCTGGAAAATCTCAGCAGGTCTGGCAGCTTTGACAAAGGGTCATCTGGACTCAAAACGTCAGCTCTTTTCTCTCCGTTATTTAAGAAGGGTAGGAAGGATAACCCGGGAAATTATAGGCCGGTGAGCTTGACTTCCGTGGTAGGGAAGTTGTTGGAGAGGATTCTTAGAGATAGGATGTATGCGCATTTAGAAAGGAATAAACTCATTAACGATAGTCAGCATGGTTTTGTGAGAGGGAGGTCATGCCTCACTAACCTGGTGGAGTTTTTTGAAGAAGTGACTAGAATGGTTGATGAGGGAAGGGCCGTGGATGTCGTCTATATGGACTTTAGTAAAGCATTTGACAAAGTCCCTCATGGTAGGTTGGTGCAAAAGGTTGGATCTCATGGGATAAAGGGGAGGTGCCTAGATGGGTGGAGAACTGGCTTGGTCACAGAAGACAGAGGGTGGTAGCGGAAGGGTCTTTTTCCGGCTGGATGCCTGTGACTAATGGTGTTCCGCAGGGCTCTGTATTGGGACCTCTGCTGTTTGTGATATATATAGACGATCTGGAAGAAGGTGTAACTGGGGTGATCAGTAAGTTTGCGGACGACACGAAAATGGCTGGACTTGCAGATAGTGAGGAACATTGTCAGAGGCTACAGAAGGATATAGATAGACTGGAAATTTGGGCAAAGAAATGGCAGATGGAGTTCAACACAGATAAATGCGAAGTGATGCATTTTGGTAGAACTAACATGGGGGGAGCTATACGATAAATGGCAGAACCATAAAGGGTGTAGATACGCAGAGGGACCTGGGTGTGCAAGTCCACAGATCCTTGAAGGTGACGTCACAGGTGGAGAAGGTAGTGAATAAGGCATATGGCATGCTTGCCTTTATAGGACGGGGCATAGAGTATAAAAGTTGGGGTCTGATGTTGCAGTTGTATAGAACGTTGGTTCGGCCGCATCTGGAATACTGCGCCCAGTTCTGGTCGCCACACTACCAGAAGGATGTGGAGGCTTTAGAGAGAGTGCAGAGGAGGTTTACCAGGATGTTGCCTGGTATGGAAGGGCTTAGTTATGAGGAGAGATTGGGTAAACTGGGGTTGTTCTCACTGGAAAGACGGAGGATGAGGGGTGACCTAATAGAGGTGTATAAAATTATGAAAGGCATAGATAGGGTGAACGGTGGGAAGCTTTTTCCCAGGTCGGTGGTGACGTTCACGAGGGGTCATAGGTTCAAGGTGAGGCGGGGGAGGTTTAACACGGATATCAGAAGGACGTATTTTACACAGAGGGTGGTGGTGACCTGGAATGCGCTGCCGGGCAAGGCGGTGGAGGCGGACACACTGGGAAGGTTTAAGACTTATCTAGATAGCCACATGAACGGAGTGGGAATGGAGGGATACAAAAGAATGGTTTTGTTTGGACCAGGGAGCGGCGCGGGCTTGGAGGGCCGAAGGGCCTGTTCCTGTGCTGTATTGTTCTTTGTTCTTTTGTTCTCTCCA
Organism: Mustelus asterias; assembly: GCF_964213995.1. Taxonomy (NCBI): domain Eukaryota; kingdom Metazoa; phylum Chordata; class Chondrichthyes; order Carcharhiniformes; family Triakidae; genus Mustelus; species Mustelus asterias. The sequence goes on along the minus strand of NW_027591939.1, from coordinate 65,321 downwards.
CAGACGCTGTCAGACCTGCTGAGATTTTCCAGCATTTTCTGTTCATGTTTCAGATTCCGGCATCCGCAGTAACTTTGGTTTTATTTATGAAAACACTGGTTCATTCTCAACTTGAGTAGTGTGTGGTGTCCAGTTCTGGGAACTGCACTCGAGGAAAGATGAGAACGCGTTCGCGAGAATGGTCCCAGGCCTGAGGAACTGCAGTTACTTGACAAATCGGATGGGCTGGGGGGCTGTTCTGTGTGAAGAAGAGGAAGTTGAAGCCTGGACAGGGCAGAGGGAGAGAGAAACTGCTCCCCTGGGAGGGAGAATCGAGAGGCAGAGCCACACACAGATTTCAGGTGACATGAGGAGGAGCAGCGAGTGGTTCGGGTCTGGAACGCACAGCCTGAGAGTGTGGCTTCCAAAAGAGAATTGGATAATTATCGGGGGGGGGGGGGGGGGGGGGTGCTACTCAGAACGAGATACGAGTCAATTATAAAAGTACAAATGTGGAATTCAACCACTGGGGAGTTAACTGGGAATCTGTGCTATGTCCTAAGTGAATGTTTTATGGCCTCAGATAGTTGCCATCTGGAATTTTTTAAATCCTAACTCATTGCAGAATATTTTGTAACTCCCTGTAGGGGCGATTTTCTTTTTCAAGTATTTGGAAAATTTGACTTAATTTCCAAAACTTTCTTTGTTTTAAATTCCTCGGCCTGCAAAAAAGCAAACACACCACCAGCCCTTTCCTTGTGCCTCCCCTACAGCAGGAGCGGGGGCAAACCCCTGACTGAACACAGGGTAAAGGGAGGAATGAAACACAGCTTTTGCCTCAGGTTTTCAAGCTGTGAATCCTCAATATTTAATTTTCCCTCCTCTCTCTGTCTCTCTCTCTCTCTCACACACACACTCGCACTGTCTCTCTCACACTCTCTCTCACACTCTGTCTCTCTCTCACACTCTGACTCTCTCTCTCTCTCACACTCTCTCTCTCTCTCACTCTGTCTCTCTCTCTCACACACACACTCGCACACTCGCACTGTCTCTCTCACTCTCTCACACTCTGTCTCTCTCTCACACTCTGACTCTCTCTCTCTCTCACACTCTCTCTCTCTCTCTCACACTCTGACTCTCTCTCTCACACTCTCTCTCTCTCTCACACTCTGTCTCTCTCTCTCTCACACTCTGACTCTCTCTCTCTCTCACACTCTGACTCTCTCTCTCTCTTACATCCTCTGTCTCTCACACTCTCTCTCTCTCTCACTCTCTCTCTCACTCTGTCTCTCTCTCTCTCACACACACTCGCACTGTCTCTCTCACACTCTCTCTCACACTCTCTCTCTCTCACACTCTGTCTCTCTCTCTCTCACACACACTCACACACTCGCACTCTCTCTCACACTCTCTCTCACACTCTGTCTCTCTCTCTCTCACACTCTGTCTCTCTCTCTCTCACACTCTGTCTCTCTCTCTCTCTCTCTCTCTCACACTCTGTCTCTCTCTCTTACATGCTCTGTCTCTCACACTCTCTCTCTCTCACTCTCTCTCTCACTCTGTCTCTCTCTCTCTCACACTCTGACTCTCACTCACTCACTTTCTCTCACTCTCTCTCTTCCCCCACCCCCGCTGCTATTACTGAGGTTTCTTCTCCCAGCTGGTTGTAAAATTAAACCCCCGCACGCCAGTGTTGGTGAAGAACTTTCCCTGGTGTCCTGTGGGACCAATATTTATCCCACAGCTAACATCACTAGAAGCAGATGATCTGGGTCATAGACCATAGAATCACAGAATCCCTACAGCGCAGCAAGAGGCCACACAACCCATCGAGTCTGCACCGACCACAATCCCTTAGAACCATAGAAACCCTACAGTACGGAAAGAGGCCATTCGGCCCATCGAGTCTGCACCGACCACAATCCCTTAGAACCATAGAAACCCTACAGTACGGAAAGAGGCCATTCGGCCCATCGAGTCTGCACCGACCACAATCCCTTAGAACCACAGAAACCCTACAGTACAGAAAGAGGCCATTCGGCCCATCGAGTCTGCACCGACCACAATCCCTTAGAACCATAGAAACCCTACAGTACGGAAAGAGGCCATTCGGCCCATCGAGTCTGCACCGACCACAATCCCTTAGAACCATAGAAACCCTACAGTACAGAAAGAGGCCACACAACCCATCGAGTCTGCACCGACCACAATCCCTTAGAACCACAGAAACCCTACAGTACAGAAAGAGGCCATTCGGCCCATCGAGTCTGCACCGACCACAATCCCACCCAGGCCCCACCCCCATATCCCTACATATTTTACACACTAATCCCTCTAACCTACGCATCCCAGGACACTAAGGGGCAATTTAGCATGGCCAATCAACCTAACCCGCACATCTTTGGACAGTGGGAGGAAATCGGAGCACCCGGAGGAAACTCACGCAGACACGAGGAGAACGTGCAAACTCCACACAGACAGTGACCCAAGCCGGGAATCGAACCTGGGTACCTGGAGCTGTGAAGCAGCAGTGCTAACCACTGTGCTACCGTGCCGCCCCAAATCCCACCCAAGCCCTATCCCTGTAACCCCTGCTAATCCCCCTGACACTAAGGGGCAATTTAGCACGGCCAATCCACCTAACCCGCACATCTTTGGAGTGCGGGAAGAAACCGGAGCACCCGGTGTGCAAACTCCACACAGACGGTGACCCAAGCCGAGAATCGAACCCGGCTCCTTGGCACCGTGAGGCAGCAGTGCTAACCACCGTGCCGCCCATGATCACATTGCTGTGTGTGGGATCTTACTGTGCACAAACTGGCTGCTGTGTTTCCTGCATCACACTTGGGAAAGATAAAGTTCCCCATTGGCTGTGAAACATTTTGGGACATCTTGAGGTCCTGCAAGAGTCAGCGATGGACAGGACACTGGGTCAATCAGCACTCCTTAAAGGTCAGGAGGAGTCCCATTAAGTGCAGTGTGTCTGAGACCCAGCGCGCTGTGCATAGTATTATCAACTGAAGCTGCGACACAGGCAAGCGATTGAGATGAAACCTTAGACTGCAGACCCTGTCGCTCAAAGACTTTCTAAAAAGCCACCTGAAACTCGAGGTTGCGTTGCAACCTTTAACACAGTGCGACCACCTGTCAACCTGCTGGATCACTGGGAATATTGAAGATGGAGTTTCCACAGGAGGGTGAGTCCATCAGTGTCCAAACTAGTTCAGGAGCCTGCGATGGGGACGGCACGGTGGGTTACCGCTGCTGCCTCACAGCGCCAAGGACCCGGGTTTGATTCCCGGCCTGGGATCACTGTCTGTGTGGAGTCTCCACATTCTCCCCCGTGTCTGTGTGGGTTTCCTCCGGGTGCTCTAGGTTTCCTCCCACAGTCCGAAAGACGTGCTGGTCAGGGTGCACTGGCCGTGCTAAATTCTCCCTCAGTGTAGGCACCAGAGTGTGGCGACTGGGGGATTTACACAGTAAATAAATCACTGCGGGCGCTGGAATCTGAAATCAAAAGAGAAAACGCTGGAAAATCTCAGCGGGTCTGGCAGCATCTGTAGGGACAGAAAAGAGCTGACGTTTCGAGTCCAGACAACCCTTTGTTAAAGTTCTGATTCAATTGGCAAAGCTCTGACAAAGGGTCATCTGGACTCAAAACGTCAGCTCTTTTCTGTCCCTACAGATGCTGCCAGACCCGCTGGGATTTTCCAGTGATTTCCCCTTTTGATTTTCACAGTAATCTCATTGCAGTGTTAATGTAAGTCTACTTGACACTAGTAGGTTGGGACTTTATTCCCTGGAGCGTAGAAGATTGAGGGGAGATTTGATAGAGGTGTATAAGATTTTGATGGGTACAGATAGAGTGAATGCAAGCAGGCTTTTTCCGCTGAGGCTAGGGGAGAAAAAAACCAGAGGGCATGGGTTAAGGGTGAAAGGAGAAAAGTTTAAAGGGAATATTAGGGGGGGGCTTCTTCACGCAGAGAGTGGTGGGAGTGTGGAATGAGCTGCCGGATAAAGTGGTAAACACTTTTAACATTTAAGAAAAACTTGGACGGGTTCATGGATGAGAGGGATATGGTCCAAGTGCAGGTCAGTGGGACTCGGCATAAAATGGTTCGGCACAGACAGGAAGGGCCAAAAGGCCTGTTTCTGAGCTGTGATCTTCTATGGTTCTATGGTAAATAAACGTTGCTTATTTTACTCTGATGACAGGGAGACTGCGATGTAACTGGACAAGAGTTGCCAGCCCATTTAAGTAGTTGAACTTTTGTGTTGTATTAAATCAAGCAATTTCCATTTTTCTGCTCCCTTGGGTATGATAGACCGAGGTGATAAATCAAGGTGTTTATGATGATGAAAGGATGTGATAGAAACTATTTCCTCTGGGGGGCCGGGGGAAGTCCACAACCTTCAGATTGGAGCCAGGCCACTCAAGGAGACAGGGTCATAGAGGAATACAGCACGGAAACAGGCCCTTCGGCCCAACCAGTCCATGCCAACCATGGCGCCCTCCCAGCTGGTCCCAATTGCCCACGTTTGGCCCTATCCCTCGAATCCTTTCCCCTCCTTGTCCTCATCCAAATGCTTTTTAAATGTTGCTATGGCACCCGCCTCAACCACTTTCTCTGGCAGCTCATTCCATACACACACCACCCTCTGCGTGAAGAAGTTACCCCCCGGGGTCCCTTTTAAATCTTTCCCCTCTCATAGAATCCCTACAGTGCAGAAGGAGGCCATTCAGCCCATCGAATCTGCACCAAACACAAACCCACCCAGGTCCTAGCCCCATAACCCCTGTTTGCCCTTACTAGTCCCCCTGACACTAAGGGGCAATTTAGCCCGGCCAATCCACCGAACCCACATATCTTTCGGAGTGTGGGAGGAAACCGGAGCACCCGGAGGAAACCCACGCAGACACGGGGAGAACGTGCAGACTCCGCACGGACAGTGACCCGAGCCGGGAATCGAACCCCGGGTCCCTGGCACTGTGAGACAGCAGCGCTAACCCACTGTGTCACCGTGCTGCCCCGGGTCCCTGGCGCTGTGAGGCAGCAGTGCTAACCCACTGTGCCACCGTGCTGCCCCGGGTCCCTGGCGCTGTGAGGCAGCAGTGCTAACCCACTGTGCCACCCTCCTTAGACCTCTGCCCTCTAGTTTTCAACTCCCCTTCCCTGGGAAATGGACTGTGTGCGTTCAGCTCTGCCCCTCATGATTTTACACACACCTCAATAAGGTCATCCCTCGTTCTGCTAATTCCGAGGAATAAAGTCCTAGCCTGCCCAACCTCTCCCGATAACTCCGGCCCACTACTCCACGCAACATCCTCGTAAATCTTCTCTGCACTCTTCCCAGTTTATCAATGTCTTTGACATGTCAGAAAGTACTTCCCCATACAAAGGGAGGTGGAAATCTAGAACTCTCTCTCTGCCTCCCCCACCACCACCCCCCGCCCCCAACCCCGAAAAGTTGTCAGCTGAGGGTTAATGGGAGGTGTTGAAGCTGAGGTTGATAGATTTTCATCAGCTAAGGTTGTTAAGGGTTACAGAACCAAGGCGGGTAGATGGAGGTAAGATATAGATCAGGCAGGATTTAATTGAATCATGGAACAGGCTTGAGGGTCTGAATATCTGGCTCCGAATCCAATGTTCCTGAAAGCTCAGTTGGCTGACACTAAGTAACTGCAAACAGAGTAGAAAGGTGCCAATTTCAATTCCCAGTCTGCGCTGAGTTGGGAACGAAGGGATTAGGAGCAGAAGTGGCCAATTCAGCCCTTCGAACCTGCTCCGACACTCAATCAGATCACGGCTGATCTCTCCCTGGTCTCAAATCCACCTCCCCACCTGTTCCCCATACCCCTCTTTTTATCAGAAATATATCCATCTCCCTCTTGAAACCATTCAATGATTCAGACCCCACCGCGCTCTGGGGCAGCGAGTTCCATAAATTCACCACCCTCTGCGAGAAGTAGTTCCTCCTCATCTCAGTGTTAAATCTACCGCCTCCCAACCTCTACCCTGTGACCTCTTGTTCCAGGTTGCCCCACAAGGGGAAACATTTGGTCTACATTTACTTTATCGATCCCTTTTAGAATTTTATATACCTCGATCAGATCCACCCTCATCCTTCTAAACTCCAGCGAGTACAAACCCAAACTGTTTAATCTCTCCTCATACGACAAAACCCTCATCCCCGGAATCAATCTGGTGACCCTCCTCTGAACTTCCTCCAATGCAGCAACATCCTTCCTCAAGTCAGGAGAGCAGAACTGGACACAATACTCCAGATGTGGTCTCACCAACACCCTGTACAATTGCAGCAACACTTCTCTACTTTTATACTCCAGCCCCTTTGCAATAAATGCCAACATCCCATTGGCCTTTTTTATTACAGGCTGCACCTGCATACCGACTTCCTCCGACTCATGAACACTGACACCCAGATCCCTCTGCCCAGAACACACACACCTGGATCCCTCTGCCCAGAACACTGACACCCAGATCCCTCTGCCCAGAACACACACACCCAGATCCCTCTGCCCAGAACACACACACCCAGATCCCTCTGCCCAGAACACAGACACCCAGATCCCTCTGCCCAGAACACACACACCCAGATCCCTCTGCCCAGAACACAGACACCCAGATCCCTCTGCCCGGAACACAGACACCCAGATCCCTCTGCCCGGAACACAGACACCCAGATCCCTCTGCCCGGAACACAGACACCCAGATCCCTCTGCCCGGAACACAGACACCCAGATCCCTCTGCCCGGAACACACACACCCAGATCCCTCTGCCCAGAACACAGACACCCAGATCCCTCTGCCCAGAACACAGACACCCAGATCCCTCTGCCCAGAACACACACACCCAGATCCCTCTGCCCAGAACACAGACACCCAGATCCCTCTGCCCGGAACACAGACACCCAGATCCCTCTGCCCGGAACACAGACACCCAGATCCCTCTGCCCGGAACACAGACACCCAGATCCCTCTGCCCGGAACACAGACACCCAGATCCCTCTGCCCAGAACACAGACACCCAGATCCCTCTGCCCAGAACACACACACCCAGATCCCTCTGCCCAGAACACAGACACCCAGATCCCTCTGCCCAGAACAAGGATACCCAGATCCTTCTGGCTAGACGCATTTTGAATCTGTTTTCCATTTAGATAATAATTTGCCTTCCTATTTGTTCTACCAAAATGGACAACCTCACACTTATCCACAATCAGTAAGGATAGTCAACAACACCTCCTCCACGATCATCCTCAACACCGGTGCCCCACAAGGCTGTGTTCTCAGCCCCCTACTATACTCCTTATACACCTATGACTGTGCGGCCAAATTCCCCTCCAACTCCATTTTCAAGTTTGCTGATGACACCACCGTAGTGGGTCAGATCTCAAACAATGACGAGACAGAGTACAGGAATGACATAGAGAATCTGGTGAACTGGAGCGGTAACAATAATCTCTCCCTCAATGTCAACAAGACGAAGGAGATTGTCATCAACTTCAGGAGAACATGCCCCTGTCTACATCAACGGGGACGAAGTAGAAAGGGTCGAGAGCTTCAAGTTTTTAGGTGTCCAGATCACCAACAACCTGCCCTGGTCCCCCCCACGCCGACACTATAGTTAAGAAAGCCCCACCAACGCCTCTACTTTCTCAGAAGGTGGAGGAAATTTGGCATGTCCGCTACAACTCTCACCAACTTTTACAGATGCACCTTAGAAAGCATTCTTTCTGCTTGTATCACAGCTTGGTCTGGGGCTCCTGCTCTGCCCAAGACCGCAAGGAACTACAAAAGGTCGTGAATGTAGCCCAATCCATCACGCAAACCAACCTCCCATCCATTGACTCTGTCTACACTTCCCGCTGCCTCGGGAAAAGCAGCCAGCATAATCAAGGACCCCCCACACCCCAGACAATGTCTCTTCCACCTTCTTCCATCGGGAAAAAGATACAAAAGTCTGAGGTCACGTACCAACCGACTCAAGAACAGCTTCTTCCCTGCTGCTGTCAGTATTTTGAATGGACCTACCTCGCATTAAGTTGATCTTTCTCTACACCCTAGCTATGACTGTAACACTACATTCTGCACTCTCTCCTTTCCTTCTCTATGAACGGTATGCTTTGTATAGCGTGCAAGAAACAATACTTTTCACTATATACGAATACAGCGCTGCCCCTCCCACAGTGCGGCACTCCCTCAATACTGACCCTCCCACAGTGCGGCGCTCCCTCAGTGCTGACCCTCCCACAGTACGGCACTCCCTCAGCGCTGACCCTCCCACAGTGCGGCGCTCCCTCAGCACTGACCCTCCCACAGTGCGGCGCTCCCTCAGCGCTGACCCTCCCACAGTGCGGCGCTCCCTCAGCGCTGACCCTCCCACAGTGCGGCGCTCCCTCAGCACTGACCCTCCCACAGTGCGGCGCTCCCTCAGCACTGACCCTCCTACAGTGTGACGTTCCCTCAGCACCGACCCTCCCACAGTGCGGCGCTCCCTCAGCACTGACCCTCCCACAGTGCGACGTTCCCTCAGTACTGACCCTCCCACAGTGCGGCGCTCCCTCAGCACTGACCCTCCCACAGTGCGGCGCTCCCTCAGCACTGACCCTCCCACAGTGCGGCGCTCCCTCAGCGCTGACCCTCCCACAGTGCGGCGCTCCCTCAGCGCTGACCCTCCCACAGTGCGGCGCTCCCTCAGCACTGACCCTCCCACAGTGCGGCGCTCCCTCAGCACTGACCCTCCTACAGTGTGACGTTCCCTCAGCACCGACCCTCCCACAGTGCGGCGCTCCCTCAGCACTGACCCTCCTACAGTGTGACGTTCCCTCAGCACCGACCCTCCCACAGTGCGGCGCTCCCTCAGCACTGACCCTCCCACAGTGCGACGTTCCCTCAGTACTGACCCTCCCACAGTGCGACGTTCCCTCAGTACTGACCCTCCCACAGTGCGGCGCTCCCTCAGCACCGACCCTCCCACAGTGCGGCGCTCCCTCAGCACTGACCCTCCCACAGTGCGGCGCTCCCTCAGCACCGACCCTCCCACAGTGCGGCACTCCCTCAGCACTGAGATGTGCACCTAGTTTCTGAGACTGGGAGTAAGGAGGGAACTGAAGGGAAGTTCGAGGTGTCAGACTCACTTCGTGTTTTTCCAACTCTCTTTTTGGCTAACTCAGTTGCTGTGTTCATTTTGCTTTGCTCTTGTGTTTGATGTAAAAGCGGGAGGTGATGGTAGGTTTGCCTGGTCCCACGGTACACCCTCAGCAGCAGGTTCTGGAGGACAGGCGGGTGCTGCAGGGCGCTCCCAGCTCTTTGGCCTGGTGCAGCATCACCCAATGAGGCGTGACCCTCCTGTCAGTGGTCTCAAACCGCCGTGCGTTTCACCACGGTGACACAGTGGGTTAGCACTGCTGCCTCACAGCGCCAGGGACCCGGGGCAGCACGGTGACACAGTGGGTTAGCACTGCTGCCTCACAGCGCCAGGGACCCGGGGCAGCACGGTGACACAGTGGGTTAGCACTGCTGCCTCACAGTGCCAGGGACCCGGGGCAGCACGGTGACACAGTGGGTTCACACTGCTGCCTCACAGCGCCAGGGACCCGGGGCGGCACGGTGACACAGTGGGTTAGCGCTGCTGCCTCACAGCGCCAGGGACCCGGGGCAGCACGGTGACACAGTGGGTTAGCGCTGCTGCCTCACAGCGCCAGGGACCCGGGGCAGCACGGTGACACAGTGGGTTAGCACTGCTGCCTCACAGCGCCAGGGACCCGGGGCAGCACGGTGGCACAGTGGGTTAGCGCTGCTGCCTCACAGAGCCAGGGACCCGGGGCAGCACGGTGACACAGTGGGTTAGCACTGCTGCCTCACAGTGCCAGGGACCCGGGGCAGCACGGTGACACAGTGGGTTAGCACTGCTGCCTCACAGAGCCAGGGACCCGGGGCAGCACGGTGACACAGTGGGTTAGCACTGCTGCCTCACAGAGCCAGGGACCCGGGGCAGCACGGTGGCACAGTGGGTTAGCGCTGCTCCCTCACAGCGCCAGGGACCTGGGTTCGATTCCCGGCTTGGGTCACTGTCTGTCTGTGCGGAGTCTGCACGTTCTCCCTGTGTCTGCGTGTGTTTCCTCCGGGTGCTCCGGTTTCCTCCCACAGTCTGAAAGATGTGCTGGTTAGGGTGCATTGACCCAAACAGGCGCCGGAGTGTGGGCGACAAGGGGAATTTCACAGTAACTTCATTGCAGTGTTAATGTAAGCCTTACTTGTGACACTAATAAGTAACCTTTTAAAGCCGGTGTCTCCACGTTTTGCCTGCAGGTTGTCTG
>NW_027591939.1:0-52500 GCF_964213995.1 Mustelus asterias | reverse complement strand
CGGGGAAAAGGAGGAGACAAGAGTTTCGGGGCCACTGAGGAGTTTCAGAAAATAACCCGGGAGAATCGCGACCGTCTGCGATCTCCTCGCGAAACCCGAAGGATCTGGGAAAGTTTCGGAATTGTCGGAGTGTCTTTGCAAGAGAAGGAATCATGTTCCTGCGGCACTGTCGCTGTAAGTACAGAACTTTATTTTGTCTCAGTGACTGAGTGACTGTGGCTCAGTGTACTAACCCCTCTCGCTCACTCTCTCTCCCTTCCCAACAGAAATCTAACCATTAGAAATAGGAGCAGGAGTGGGTCATAGAATCCCTACAGTGCAGAAGGAGGCCATTCAGCCCATCGAGTCTGCACCGACCACAATCCCACCCATTAACCCCATGTATTTACCCTAGCTAGTCACCCTGACACTCAGGGGCAATTTAGCACGGCCAATCCCCCTAACCTGCACATCTTTGGATACGAAGGGTGATGCGCGATTAATTCACTCGGGAGGCTGGATCGTACCCGGGAAATAAAGGCTTTTATTAGCAACAAGAATGGAGCATACTGCTTAACAATACAATCCCAGACTAAAGGGTCACTAGGCAGCGCAGTGACCTTTATACTCCTATAGGTAGGCGGAGCCAACCGGAGTGTACCACAGAACAATACCAACAGGTGGAACACCCTAACCCTAACCCCAACAGTAACAAGAGTAACATATGTACAAGTACCCATAGTGGTAACCATCTATGGTTCAGTACCCATAGTGGTAACCATCTATGGTTCAGTACCCATAGTGGTAACCATCTATGGTTCAGTACCCATAGTGGTAACCATCTATGGTTCACCACAATGGGGCAATTTAGCATGGCCAATCCACCTAACCTGCACATCTTTGGACACTAAGGGACAATTTAGCATGGCCAATCCACCTAACCCGCACATCTTTGGACACTAAGGGACAATTTAGCACGGCCAATCCACCTAACCTGCACATCTTTGGACACTAAGGGGCAATTTAACATGGCCAATCCACCTAACCCGCACATCTTTGGACACTAAGGGACAATTTAGCACGGCCAATCCACCTAACCTGCACATCTTTGGACACTAAGGGACAATTTAGCATGGCCAATCCACCTAACCTGCACATCTTTTGACACTAAGGGGCAATTTAGCATGGCCAATCCACCTAACCCGCACATCTTTGGACACTAAGGGACAATTTAGCATGGCCAATCCACCTAACCTGTACATCTTTCAGACTGTGGGAGGAAACCGGAGCACCCGGAGGAAACCCACGCAGACACGGGGAGAACGTGCAGACTCCACACAGACAGTGACCCGAGGCAGGAATTGAACCCGGGTCCCTGGCGCTGTGAGGCAGCAGCGCTAACCACTGTGCCACCGTGCCGCAGGTCACCTGGTCTCTCGAGACTGCTCCATCATTCACAAGGTTGTGGCTTCAAGTCTCACACCTAACACTTCAGTGCAGTACTGAGGGAGTGCTGCACTGTCTACAGTGCTGGGTCTTTTTCAGGAAAGCCCCACCCCCCTCAGTGGGGACAAAGCTCCACAGACAATGCTGCATGTTGCCTTCGCTCCTGTTCTTCACCTGGCTGCCACAATCCAGCCCCACCTTTCCCTTTTGTAATTCATTCCTGGGACATGGGTGTCACTGTGCTGGGCCCAGCATTTATTGCCCATCCCTAGTTGCCCTTGGAGGGCAGTTGAGAGTCACCCACATTGCTGTGGCTCTGGAGTCACATGTAGGCCAGACCGGGGTAAGGACGGCAGATTTCCTTCCCGAAAGGGAACCAGATGGGTTTTTCCGACAATGGGTCATCAGTGGATTCTTAATCCCAGATATTTTTTACTGAATTCAAATTCCACCATCTGCCGTGGCGGGGATTCGAACCCAGATCCCCAGAATATAGAAACTAGAAGTAGAAGGAGACCATTCAGCCCTTCGAGCCTGCTCCACCATCCATTTTGATCGTGGCTGATCATCGAATTCAATACCCTGATTCCCCCCCCCTTCCCCCTGTATCCCTCGATCCCTTTAGCTCCAAGAGCGAAATCTAATTTCTTCCTAAAATCACACAATGTTTTGGCCTCAACTACTTTCTGTGGGAGTGAATTCCACCACCCTCTGGGTGAAGAAATTTCTCCTCCCCTCAGTTCTAAAAGGTTTACCCCTTATCCTCAAACTGTGACTCCCAGTTCTGGACTCCCCCCACCATTGGGAACATTCTTTCTGAATCTAACATGGAAAACATTGCCCTGGTTTTGTGGATTACGAGTCCAGCGACAATCGCACTGATTCCCCGGCACTCGCACTACAAGGTCACCGGACAATGATTTATTTTTCCAGCACTAACCCCTCTAACCCGGAGCTACTGAGCACCACCGTAGTTCCCCTCCCAGTGTCCAGCTAACTGAGTGCAGACCAGGAGCGTTACAGAGGGACACAAGGCATTGTCAGCATCAGTCAAGCAAACAACATTAGTCCCACTCCCCGTCCAGTAATTCATATAATCAGAGAATCCCTACACTGCAGAAGGAGGCCATTCGGCCCATCGAGCCTGCACCGACCACAATCCCACACAGGCCCCATCCTCATAACCCCATGCATTTACCCTGCTAATCCCCCTGACACTAAGAGGCAATTTAACATGGCCAATCCACCTAACCCGCTCATCTTTGGACACTAAGGGGCAATTTAGCATGGCCAATCCACCTAACCACATCTTTCGACACTAAGGGGCAATTTAGCATGGCCAATCCACCTAACCCGCTCATCTTTGGACACTAAGGGGCAATTTAGCATGGCCAATCCACCCTAACCCGCACATCTTTGGACACTAAGGGGCAATTTAGCATGGCCAATCCACCTAACCACATCTTTCGACACTAAGGGGCAATTTAGCATGGCCAATCCACCCTAACCCGCACATCTTTGGACACTAAGGGGCAATTTAGCATGGCCAATCCACCCTAACCCGCACATCTTTGGACACTAAGGGGCAATTTAGCATGGCCAATCCACCCTAACCTACACATCTTTGGACACTAAGGGGCAATTTAGCATGACCAATCCACCTAACCACATCTTTGGACACTAAGGGACAATTTAGCATGGCCAATCCACCTAACCTACACATCTTTGGACACTAAGGGGCAATTTAGCATGGCCAATCCACCAAACCTACACATCTTTGGACACTAAGGGGTAATTTAGCACGGCCAATCCACCTAACCTGCACATCTTTGGACACTAAGGGGTAATTTAGCACGGCCAATCCACCTAACCTGCACATCTTTGAACACTAAAGGGCAATTTAGCATGGCCAATCCACCTAACCTGCACATCTTTGGACACTAAGGGGTAATTTAGCACGGCCAATCCACCTAACCTGCACATCTTTAGACACTAAGGGGCAATTTAGCATGGCCAATCCACCTAACCCGCACATCTTTGGACACTAAGGGGTAATTTAGCATGGCCAATCCACCTAACCTGTACATCTTTAGACACTAAGGGGCAATTTAGCATGGCCAATCCACCTAACCCGCACATCTTTAGACACTAAGGGGCAATTTAGCATGGCCAATCCACCTAACCTGCACATCTTTGGACACTAAGGGGTAATTTAGCACGGCCAATGCACCCTAACCTGCACATCTTTGGACTGTGGAAGGAAACCGGAGCACCCGGAGGAAACCCACGCAGACACGGGGAGAACGTGCAGACTCTGCACAGACAGTGACCCGAGCCGGGAATCGAACCCGGGTCCCTGGCGCTGTGAGGCAGCACTGCTGACTTCATATGTCGCCTGCCAACTCGATCGCGGAGGGGGAGGGGGCCTGAATGTTGACTCCTTTATTTACTGTGTCGTGCAGTGTGCTGATCCCCGGGATCCTGCCATTACTGTTAAGGAAACTCCCAACATGTCCAGCAACTCCCTGTCCGACACGCACTCGAGCCTCAGTCTCGGGCTGAGCCTAACGCGGGAGGAGGACGGCGGATAGAAACAGGAAAACCTACTGGAAAATAAGGAGATGGTAGATAATATTGGAGCAGAAAGCTGTGACTGCAAAAATGTAAAACACACACAGAGATGTGTTACTTAAGAAGATCTTACTTAGCTTGGCAAGACTCCAGTAAATAAGGCACAGTATCTACAGGGCTGGTTGGAGGAGGAATGATTGGGAAGAAGGCAGAAGTATGTTTGAACAATCACATCCAACCCCCCACCACTTCATTGCAGATATATTCTTGGGAGTGAACTGGAGGCGTTAAACCAGCAGTTCTTAGCGATGAGATGTGCCCTAAACCAGACACAGTTATACAGATTGCCGTAGGGTGGATCCAATGGATCTATATCGATGTAACAGGGGCCCTGGTGTCACAGTGGGGAACGTCCCTGTCCTTCGACCATGTTGGAGAGAGACAGTGGCCTACTGGTATTATCGCCAGACTATTAATCCAGAAACTCAGCTAATGTTCTGGGGACCCGGGTTCGAATCCCGTCACGGCAGATGTTGGAATCTGAATTCAATAAAAAATTTCTGGAATTAAGAATCTACTGATGACCCATTGTGGGAAAAACCCATCTGGTTCCCTTTAGGGAAGGAAATCTGCCGTCCTTACCCCGGTCTGGCCTACATGTGACTCCAGAGCCACAGCAATGTGGTTGACTCTCAACTGCCCTCCAAGGGCAACTAGGGATGGGCAATAAACGCTGGGCCCAGCCGGCGACGCCCATGTCCCAGGAATGGATAAATGAAGACCACTTGCTCTGGATGTCAGTCCCACTCCACGACTTGACGGAAGTGGAAGGTGTGTCCGTAACATGGCCAAGCAGGTTAATCACCAGCTTGTAAATGCTTCCAGTGACAGGCAGCAGGAGTGTGAGAGTCTGCGGGTCAGCCAGAACCGTGTGACAACCTCACCGCCACTGCGTCTCCGTGTTAAAAGACTCCACATGCAAACTCTTGCCACAGGCTGGTGCTGCTCTGCAATGTCCTCCTCACATCAAGGGACCGATGGTAGAGCGGATGTGGGGAAGATGGAGGAGAGACTTGGATCCGAGGGCGCAGCCTCAGAGTAAAGGGACATAAGAAGAACATAAGAACGAGGAGCAGGAGTGGGCCATTTGGCCCCTCGAGCCTGCCCCGCCATTCAATAAGATCATGGCTGATCTTTTCGTGGACTAAGCTCCACTTACCTGCCCGCTCACCATAACCCTTAATTCCTTTACTGTTCAAAAACGACCCTTTAGAACCGAGATGAGGAGGAATTTCTTCAGCCAGAGATGGTGAATCTGAGGAACTCTTTGCCACAGAAGGCTGTGGAGGCCGGGTCATTGAGTGTCTTTAAGACAGAGATAGATAGGTTCTTGGTTTAAAAAAAGTAAAGTTTATTCATTTAAAGTTTATTTATGGGCGGCACGGTGACACAGTGGGTTAGCGCTGCTGCCTCACAGTGCCAGGGACCCGGGGTGGCACGGTGACACAGTGGTTAGCACTGCTGCCTCACAGCGCCAGGGACCCGGGGCAGCACGGTGGCACAGTGGGTTCGCACTGCTGCCTCACAGTGCCAGGGACCCGGGGCAGCACGGTGACACAGTGGGTTAGCACTGCTGCCTCACAGCGCCAGGGACCCGGGGCAGCACGGTGGCACAGTGGGTTCGCACTGCTGTCTCACAGCGCCAGGGACCCGGGGCGGCACGGTGACACAGTGGGTTAGCACTGCTGCCTCACAGTGCCAGGGACCCGGGGCGGCACGGTGACACAGTGGGTTAGCACTGCTGCCTCACAGTGCCAGGGACCCGGGGCCGCACGGTGGCACAGTGGGTTCGCACTGCTGCCTCACAGCGCCAGGGACCCGGGGCAGCACGGTGGCACAGTGGGTTAGCACTGCTGCCTCACAGCGCCAGGGACCCGGGGCAGCACGGTGACACAGTGGGTTAGCGCTGCTGCCTCACAGCGCCAGGGACCCGGGGCAGCACAGTGGCACAGTGGGTTAGCACTGCTGCCTCACAGCGCCAGGGACCCAGGGCAGCACAGTGGCACAGTGGGTTAGCGCTGCTGCCTCACAGCGACAGGGACCCGGGGCAGCACGGTGACACAGTGGGTTAGTGCTGCTGCCTCACAGCGCCAGGGACCCGAGTTTGATTCCCGGCTTGGGTAACTGTCTGTGCGGAGTCTGCACGTTCTCCCCATGTCTGCGTGGGTTTCCTCCCACACTCAAAAGACGTGCTGATTAGGTGGATGGGCCATGCTAAATTGCCCCTTAGTGTCCAAAGATGTGTAGGTTAGGTGGATTGACCATGCTAAATTGCCCCTTAGTGTCCAAGGATGTGTGGGTAAGGTGGATTGGCCATGCTAAATTGTCCCTTAGTGTCCAAAGATGTGCGGGTTAGGTGGATTGGCCATGCTAAATTGTCCCTTAGTGTCCAAAGATGTGTAGGTTAGGTGGATTGGCCATGCTAAATTGTCCCTTAGTGTCCAAAGATGTGCGGGTTAGGTGGATTGGCCATGCTAAATTGCCCCTTAGTGTCCGAAGATGTGCAGGTTTGGTGGTAGCGTCTAGGTGGGGTGATCTGTCAGAGAGTTGGTGTAGACTCGATGGGCCGAATGGCCTGATCCTGCACTCGGGATTCTGTGATTCATTAGTGGCCATGTCTATCACAAGTGTAATCTCTGGAATTCCTTTGAACCTCTCTCTCTGCTCCTTTTAAGGCCCTCCTTAAAACTGACATCTTTAACTTTGTTTTTTTTCACCTGTCCAATCATCTACTGATGTGGCTTTGGGTCCGATTCAGTCTGATTTCCACTCCTGTGAAGCTCAGAGAAACATAGATAGGAGCAGGAGGAGGCCATTCGGCCCTTCGAACCTGCTCCCCCATTCATCACCATCATGGCTGATCATCCAACTCAATAGCCTAATCCTGCTTTCTCCCCATAACCTTTGACCCCGTTCGCCCCAAGTGCTATATCCAGCCGCCTCTTGAATACATTCAATGTTTTGGCATCAACTCCTTCCTGTGGGAATGAATTCCACAGGCTCACCGGGTGAAGAAATGTCTCCCCACCCCCGTCCTAAATGGTCAACCCCGAATCCTCAGACTGTGACCCCTGGACTCCCCCACCATCGGGAACATCCTCCCTGCATCTACCCTGTCTAGTCCTGTTAGAATTTTATAAGTCTCTGTGAGATCCCCCCTCATTCGTCTGAACTCCAGTGAAAACAATCCTAACCTGGTCAATCTCTCCTCATACATCAGTCCCGCCATCCCCGGAATCAGCCTGGTAAACCTTCGCTGCACTCCCTCGAGAGCAAGAACATCCTTCCTCAGAAAAGGAGACCAGAAAAACTCACGCGGGGATCGTTTACTGTGTTAGAGTTGGAAGATAAACTGTTGTTAGGGTATGAACAGCGTGCTCTTTGATGAGTTAGTATTACTGGAGGAAGAATCCTCCACATGCTCCAACGATATCTCGGGACATCTCTGGGCTGGTGACAGCCTGGCTGTGACCGAGAGACAGAATGAGCTTAGTGTTTGCTTGGAGATTCACTCATCGGAAGCCGTTCCTGGGTCAAATCTCCGGGTAGATCACAGACCTCTGCACACAGACTGCGAGCGACAGACTTTCTCGAGCGTGCGGGGAGAGGCAGCGGGGTTACGGGGATATTCCCTCATTTCCTGTTGCCCTGTTCAACCCACTCGAGAAAAATTCCCATCAGAAAGATTCGGCAGCTGTGTCCCTTGCCTCCCATCTCCTCTCTCTCCCACGTGCAACACAGCACACACGGAAACTAGTCTGCCCTTGGGCTGTGCAGAGAGAGACAAGGTTTCCAGACTGATCATCCAGACAGTGCCTGCCGTCTGTCTAGCCTTCTACCTCTCAGCCAATAGCTGCCACACCTCAGTGGTGATAACCCATATTCTCAAAGCCGGTTGCTAGTCTGGAAGGAAGTCCATGTGAAAGACTGGGACGCTACCAGTGAGGTGACTCAGCCGCACTCCGTGTCATGGGACACACCAAACTACATTCCATTGATAAAAGCAAAATACTCCGGACGCCCGAATCTGAAACAAAAACAGAAAATGCTGGAAAATCTCAGCAGGTCTGACAGCGTCTGTGGGCACAGTAAGAAGTCTCTCAACACCAGGTTAAAGTCCAACAGGTTTATTTGGGATCACGAGCTTTCGGAGCGCTGCCCCTTCATCAGGTGAGTGGAGAGGTGGATTCACAATCAGGGCATATACAGACAGAGACTCAATTGCAAGATAATTCATAGAAATTCATAGAATCCCTACAGTGCAGAAAGAGGCCATTCGGCCCATCGAGTCTGCACCGACCACAATCCCACCCAGGCCCTACCCCCCGTATCCCTACACACTTACCCGCTAATCCCTCTAACCTACGCATCTCAGGAAACTAAGGGGAAATTTTAGCACGGCCAATCAACCTAACCCGCACATCTTGGGACTGTGGGAGGAAACCGGAGCACCCGGAGGAAACCCATGCAGACACGAGGAGAATGTGCAAACTCCGCACAGACAGTGACCCGAGTCGGGAATCGAACCCGGGTCCCTGGAGCTGTGAAGCAGCAGTGCTAACCCACTGTGCTACCGTGCCGTACCGTGCCACCAATAATGATTAGTGTGCGAGTCTTAACAGGTAATCAGGCCTTTACAGGTACAGACAGTGCGAGTGGAGAGAGGGTTAATCACAGGTTAAAGAGGTGTGAATCATCTCAATCCTACTAACTGTCCCTGTCCTGGCTGGAAACAATTCACATCCCTTTAACCTGTGATTATCCCTCTCTCCACTCGCACTGTCTGTACCTGTAAAGACTCGCATTCCAACCATTATCTTGCAATTGTGCCTCTGTCTGTATATGCCGTGTTTGTGAACCCACCTCTCCACTCACCTGATGAAGGAGCAGCGCTCCGAAAGCTCGTGATCGCAAATAAACCTGTTGGGACTTTAACCTGGTGTTATGAGTGTTCTCACTGTGCCCACCCCAGTCCAACGCCAGGAATCTCCACATCATGGCATCTGTGGGGAGAGATTAGAGCCAACATTTCAAGTCTGGATGACCCTTCGTCAGAACATAGAACAAAGAACAGTACAGCACAGAACAGGCCCTTCGGCCCACGATGTTGTGCCGAGCTTTATCTGAAACCAAGATCAAGCTATCCCACTCCCTATCATCCTGGTGTGCTCCATGTGCCTATCCAATAACCGCTTAAATGTTCCTAAAGTGTCTGACTCCACTATCACTGCAGGCAGTCCATTCCACACCCCAACCACTCTCTGCGTAAAGAACCTACCTCTGATATCCTTCCTATATCTCCCACCACGAACCCTATAGTTATGCCCCCTTGTAATAACTCCATCCACCCGAGGAAATAGCCTTCGAACGTTCACTCTATCTATCCCCTTCATCATTTTATACACCTCTATTAAGTCTCCCCTCAGCCTCCTCCGCTCCAGAGAGAACAGCCCTAGCTCCCTCAACCTTTCCTCATAAGACCTACCCTCCAAACCAGGCAGCATCCTGGTAAATCTCCTCTGCACTCTTTCCAGCGCTTCCACATCCTTCTTATAGTGAGGTGACCAGAACTGCACACAATATTCCAAATGTGGTCTCACCAAGGTCCTGTACAGTTGCAGCATAACCCCACGGCTCTTAAACTCCAACCCCTTGTTAATAAAAGCTAACACACTATAGGCCTTCTTCACAGCTCTATCCACTTGAGTGGCAACCTTTAGAGATCTGTGGATATGGACCCCAAGATCTCTCTGTTCCTCCACAGTCTTCAGAACCCTACCTTTGACCCTGTAATCCACATTTAAATTGGTCCTACCAAAATGAATCACCTCACATTTATCAGGGTTAAACTCCATTTGCCATTTTTCAGCCCAGCTTTGCATCCTATCAATGTCTCTTTGCAGCCTACAACAGCCCTCCACCTGCCTAAACTCCCAATATTCCACCCTAACCCCTACCTCTGTTGGACAGGGGGTATTAAAGCTCACAGAAGCTAAGCGGGTGGTGGGGGTGAGGTTAAGTTAGAGATCAGCCATGATCTGATTGAATGGAGAGAGCACAAGGGGTGGGGTACAGTGGTTAGCACTGCTGCCTCACAGCGCCAGTACCTGGGTTCGGTTCTGGCCTTGGATCACCGTCTCTGTGGAGTCTGCATGTTCTCTACATGTCTGTGTGGGAGAACATGCTAAATTGCCCTCAGTGTCCAAAGATGTGCGGGTTAGGTGGATTGGCCATGCTAAATTGCCCTTAGTGTCCAAAGATGTGCGGGTTAGGTGGATTGGCCATGCTAAATTGCCCTTAGTGTCCAAAGATGTGCAGGTTAGGTGGATTGGCCATGCTAAATTGCCCTTAGTGTCCAAAGATGTGCGGGTTAGGTGGATTGGCCATGCTAAATTGCCCTTAGTGTCCAAAGATGTGCGGGTTAGGTGGATTGGCCATGCTAAATTGCCCTTAGTGTCCAAAGATGTGCAGGTTAGGTGGCTTGGCCATGCTAAATTGCCCCTTAGTGTCCAAAGATGTGCAGGTTAGGTGGATTGGCCATGCTAAATTGCCCTTAGTGTCCAAAGATGTGCGGGTTAGGTGGATTGGCCATGCTAAATTGCCCCTTAGTGTCCAAAGATGTGCAGGTTAGGTGGATTGGCCATGCTAAATTGCCCTTAGTGTCCAAAGATGTGCGGGTTAGGTGGATTGGCCATGCTAAATTGCCCTTAGTGTCCAAAGATGTGCAGGTTAGGTGGATTGGCCATGCTAAATTGCCCCTTAGTGTCCAAAGATGTGCAGGTTAGGTGGAATGGCCATACTAAATTGCCCCTTAGTGTCCAAAGATGTGCAGGTTAGGTGGATTGGCCATACTAAATTGCCCCTTAGTGTCAGGGAGACTAGCAGGGTAAATATGTAGGGTTACGGGGATAGGGCCTGGGTGGGATTGTTGATAGTGCAGACTCGATGGGCTGAATGGCCTCTGTAGGGATTCTGTGAATTCTAAAGAATAGCCTCCCATGGGTACACTCCCCTGGTCCGGTGCTGAAATCAGACGAATCGCTGCTTTCTGCCCTAACCAGGCCATTCCCACAGCCTCCATCCTCTCCACTTCCCCCTCAATCCTTCCTGCAAAACATGGGCTGTTTTCCAAATTGCCACCCAAAAGTCTTGCTTCCCTGCCCTCCTCCTCGTTACCCTGTGCTACGCGCCCACCATTAATCCCAGCCAGAGGGCGGGTGTCTGCAATGAGGCTGTGGTTAAGAATGTTCTCCACTGTCTGCACCGACTTGCCCCAACACATCGGAGCTGCCTTAATCTGCACATCAGCAAACAGCTCAACACCAAAGATGCTGCGGCAAGGAGCCAGTGTAACCTCGAGAATATCAACCGTCACAAAGCTACAAGCCCAGTGTCCCCCAATCTTATTCTCCCCCCCCCCCCCCCCCCCCCCCCAATCCTTAACTAAATGGGCTTGCGTTTCACAGAAGCAAGTCCACCAGGCATCCATCCTCTGCATGTCAGCTTAGCACGAGTGAGCAACTCAAAGCTATTCAGCTGTGGAGGCCGTCAGAAGTGGTACCAATTCTGCCACCCTTTATCTGCCCGTGCTGCCACTCTCGGGGTTAATTCTGGAGCAGGCAGACTCGTGCCGGTTGGAGGGGGAAGGATTTGATTTCTCCGGGGTATTTGAGGACGTTGAGATGCGCCTGAGCCCTTCACCGCCGGTGGGAGTACTTCTCAAAACGTGGGTGCTGCCGTAATGCGGGGAATGCGACAGCCAATTCGCTCGCAGGAAGCTCCCAGCATCAGCAGCAAGATCACCGTCCTGTTCGCTTGTCATGGGGTGCGGACTGAATGAGTTTCAAGTTTATTCATTAGAGTCAGGAGTAAGCTTACATTAACACTGCAATGAAGTTAATCCCCGAGATTGGCCCTGAGGGCCAATTTAGCATGGCCAATCCACCTAACCTACTCATCTTTGGACACTAAGGGACAATTTAGCATGGCCAATCCACCTAACCCGCATATCTTTGGACGCTAAGGGGCAATTTAGCACGGCCAATCCACCCTAACCCGCATATCTTTGGACGCTAAGGGGCAATTTAGCACGGCCAATCCACCTAACTCGCACATCTTTGGAGTGTGGGAGGAAACCGGAGCACCCGGAGGAAACCCACGCAGACACGGGGGGAGAACGTGCAGACTCCACACAGACAGTGACCCAAGCCGGGAATCGAACCCGGGTCCCTGGCGCTGTGAGGCAGCAGCGCTAACCCACTGTGCTACCGTGCTGCCCCGGGTCCCTGGCGCTGTGAGGCAGCAGTGCTAACCCACTGTGTCACCGTGCTGCCCCGGGTCCCTGGCGCTGTGAGGCAGCAGTGCTAACCCACTGTGTCACCGTGCTGCCCCGGGTCCCTGGCGCTGTGAGGCAGCAGTGCTAACCATTGTGCCACCGTGCTGCCCCAGGCAAGGGTGGGGCGGTGGGGGGAACACGGCTGTGCCTGCAGGGTTTAGCCCCCTCCCACCCCCCACCCCCCCCGCCCCCCCGCGGAGGGGAGAGAATCGTGGGGAGCGAAGTGGGATCTGGTGTGGGGCGGGAGCTGTCATGGAACGGGTATGGGGGGGGATCCGGTGCGAGTTTGTTGGAGGCAGTAAGAGTCTGGGCTCACGGTCTGATATCTCTGCCTCTTGCTGATGAGGTGGAGATGCCGGTGTTGGACTGGGGTGAACACAGTAAGAAGTTTAACAACACCAGGTTAAAGTCCAACAGGTTTATTTGGTAGCAAATGAGCACAGGGTTAAAGCGCTGACATCAACTCCTTTTCTCCAGAGTTTCCTGCCTCTGTTTGCCAGTTTCGGTCCTCTGTTTTCCTACTCTGTTCCTTCACCACGTCAGTGACGTATACTGTTCACACACATAGCCCAGCTGCCTCCACTCTGCTCAAAGAATTCCACTCAGCCTGATGACAATAACAGGAATGAAACTTTCTTAAAACCTGGCCTGGAGCACTCAGGACAAGTTAACACGGCATTTATTTTCTCTCCAATCGTGGCTTTTGCTACATTTATTCATTCATTCCTGGGCCATGGGCGTCGCCGGCTGGGTCCAGCATTTATTACCCATCCCTAGTTGCCCTTGGAGGGCAGTTGAGAGTCACCCACATTGCTGTGGCTCTGGAGTCACATGTAGGCCAGACCGGGGTAAGGACGGCAGATTTCCTTCCCTAAAGGGACATTAGTGACCCAGATGGGTTTTTCCGACAATGGGTCATCAGTAGATTTGCAATTCCAAATGTTTTTTACTGAATTCAAATTCCACCGTCTGCCGTGGCGGGATTCGAACCCCGGTCCCGCAGAACATGAGTTGAGATTTTGGATGAATAGCCCAGCGATAATCCCACTGGACCATCTCCTCCACATTGCGCTTTTATTAAACCAGCCCCATCTCGGTGCCAGATGCTCATCTCATCTCTGAGGCGGGAGGTCAGGACTTCAATCCCCTCACCAGATTTGAGTTGATTTATTATTGTCACATGTATTAGTATACAGTGAAAAGTATTGTTTATTGTGCGCTATACAGACAAAGCATACCGTTCATAGAGGAGGAAAGGAGAGAGTGCAGAAGAACTGTTACAGTCATAAGAACATAAGAACGAGGAGCAGGAGTGGGCCATCTGGCCCCTCGAGCCTGCCCCGCCATTCAATAAGATCATGGCTGATCTTTTCATGGACTCAGCTCCGCTTACCCGCCCGCTCACCATAACCCTTAATTCCTTTACTGTTCAAAAATCTATCTATCCTTGCCTTAAAAACATTCAATGAGGTAGCCTCAACTGCTTCACTGGGCAGGGAATTCCACACATTCACAACCCTTTGTGTGAAGAAGTTCCTCCTCAACTCAGTCCTAAATCTGCTCCCCCTTATTTTGAGGCCATGCCCCCTAGTTCTAGCTTCACCCGCCAGTGGAAACAACTTCCCTGCTTCTATCTTATCTATTCCCTTCATAATCCTATCTGTTTCTATAAGATCTCCCCTCATTATTCTGAATTCCAATGAGTATAGCCCCAGCCTGGTCAGTGCTGAGGGAGCGCCGCAGTGGGGAGGGTCAGTGCTGAGGGAGCGCCGCACTGTCAGATTGTCAGCGCTGAGGGAGCGCCGCACTGTGGGAGGGTCAGTGCTGAGGGAGCGCCGCACTGTGGGAGGGTCAGTGCTGAGGGAGCGCCGCACTGTGGGAGGGTCAGTGCTGAGGGAGCGCCGCACTGTGGGAGGGTCAGTGCTGAGGGAGCACCGCACTGTCAGAGGGTCAGTGCTGAGGGAGTGCCGCACTGTGGGAGGGTCAGTGCTGAGGGAGCACCGCACTGTGGGAGGGTCAGTGCTGAGGGAGCGTCACACTGTGGGATGGTCAGTACTGAGGGAGTGCCGCACTGTGGGAGGGTCAGTGCTGAGGGAGCGCCGCACGGTGGGAGGGTCAGTGCTGAGGGAGTGCCGCACTGTGGGAGGGTCAGTACTGAGGGAGCGCTGCACTGTGGGAGGGTCAGTGCTGAGGGAGCGCTGCACTGTGGGAGGGTCAGTACTGAGGGAGCGCCGCACTGTGGGAGGGTCAGTGCTGAGGGAGCGCCGCACTGTGGGAGGGTCAGTGCTGAGGGAGCGCCGCACTGTGGGAGGGTCAGTGCTGAGGGAGTGCCGCACTGTGGGAGGGTCAGTGCTGAGGGAGCGCCGCACTGTGGGAGGGTCAGTGCTGAGGGAGTGCCGCACTGTGGGAGGGTCAGTGCTGAGGGAGTGCCGCACTGTGGGAGGGTCAGTACTGAGGGAGTGCCGCACTGTGGGATGGTCAGTACTGAGGTAGTGCCGCACTGTGGGAGGGTCAGTGCTGAGGGAGTGCCGCACTGTGGGAGGGTCAGTGCTGAGGGAGCGCCGCACTGTGGGAGGGTCAGTGCTGAGGGAGTGCCGCACTGTGGGAGGGTCAGTGCTGAGGGAGCGCTGCACTGTGGGAGGGTGAGTGCTGAGGGAGCGCCGCACTGTGGGAGGGTCAGTGCTGAGGGAGCGCTGCACTGTCGGAGGGTCAGTGCTGAGGGAGTGCCGCACTGTGGGAGGGTCAGTGCTGAGGGAGCGCCGCACTGTGGGAGGGTCAGTGCTCCAGGAGCACCGCACTGTGGGAGGGTCAGTGCTGAAGGAGTGCCGCACTGTGGGAGTGCTGAGGGAGCGCCGCACTGTGGGAGGGTCAGTGCTGAGGGAGCACCGCACTGTGGGAGGGTCAGTGCTGAAGGAGTGCCGCACTGTGGGATGGTCAGTACTGAGGGAGTGCCGCACTGTTCCTGTATAACAGACTCAAGTTGTGACTCAATGGAATCTTGCTGTTTGCTGAAATTGTACAAGATTAGAATTGAGATGTTGTTTGGTGCCAATACAGAGCCCTATTTTTACTGCAGCACTGTCTCGAGTCAGAGTGGAACAGCCAGTATCCAGAATGCCAGATATGTGTGCAGAGAGTCTGGATATCCTGGGTGTGGAATGGATATGATCACTTAGTGACGTTCTGTTTTGTTTTTGAACATGTTGGCTTCTCGGGAATCACGGCTTTGCTTTCATCAGAGTGTGAATCAGAGGGACTGAGTGACGAGGGAGGTGTGGGTATTAACCCCTGCACTGTGTTATAACAGCCGACACAGCATTGCAGCCTTTGCAACTGGGTGAGGAGTGGTGTGACTTTTGTCTCACTGGGTCCCGCCCTCATCTCTGAGTCAACAGCTCCTGTTTTCAAACTCCATTCTAGAGGTTAGAACTCCATAAATCAGGGTGGGTACTCCCAGTGCAATCCTGAGGGAGCACCGCACTGTGGGAGGGTCAGTGCTGAGGGAGTGCTGCACTGTCAGAGGGTCAGTGCTGAGGGAGTGCCACACTGTCAGAGGGTCAGTGCTGAGGGAGTTAACCCTATACTCCCAGGACGGGTACCACACGGGGTTAGATACAGAGTAAAACCCCCTCTACACTGTCCCCCATCAAACACTCCCAGGACAGGTACAGCACGGGGTTAGATACAGAGTAAAGCTCCCTCTACACTGTCCCCCATCAAACACTCCCAGGACAGGTACAGGACGGGGTTAGATACAGAGTAAAGCTCCCTCTACACTGTCCCCCCATCAAACACTCCCAGGACAGGTACAGCACGGAGTTAGATACAGAGTAAAGCTCCCTCTACACTGTCCCCATCAAACACTCCCAGGACAGGTACAGCACGGGGTTAGATACAGAGTAAAGCTCCCTCTACACTGTCCCCCATCAAACACTCCCAGGACAGGTACAGCACGGGGTTAGATACAGAGTAAAGCTCCCTCTACACTGTCCCCCATCAAACACTCCCAGGACAGGTACAGCACGGGGTTAGATACAGAGTAAAGCTCCCTCTACACTGTCCCCATCAAACACTCCCAGGACAGGTACAGCACGGAGTTAGATACAGAGTAAAGCTCCCTCTACACTGTCCCCATCAAACACTCCCAGGACAGGTACAGCACGGGGTTAGATACAGAGTAAAGCTCCCTCTACACTGTCCCCATCAAACACTCCCACGACAGGTACAGCACGGGGTGAGATACAGAGTAATGCTCCCTCTACACTGTCCCCATCAAACACTCCCAGGACAGGTACAGCACGGGGTTAGATACAGAGTAAAGCTCCCTCTACACTGTCCCCATCAAACACTCCCAGGACAGGTACAGCACGGGGTTAGATACAGAGTAAAGCTCCCTCTACACTGTCCCCCATCAAACACTCCCAGGACAGGTACAGCACGGGGTTAGATACAGAGTAAAGCTCCCTCTACACTGTCCCCCATCAAACACTCCCAGGACAGGTACAGCACGGGGTTAGATACAGAGTAAAGCTCCCTCTACACTGTCCCCATCAAACACTCCCAGGACAGGTACAGCACGGGGTTCGATACAGAGTAAAGCTCCCTCTACACTGTCCCCCATCAAACACTCCCAGGACAGGTACAGCACGGGGATAGATGCCTCCACCAGTATTGGTTTTAAGTTGACTTTAACCTGTTTGATGAAGGTTATTATGTGGGACGGAATTGGGTTCTCTCCGGTCAGTTTGCTCTGGGTCCCCTCCTGTTAAGAGTTTTAACAACACCAGGTTAAAGTCCAACAGGTTTATTTGGTAGCAAATGCCATTAGCTTTCGGAGCGCTGCCCCTTCGTCAGATGGAGTGGAAATCTGCTCTCAAACAGGGCACAGAGACACACAATCAAGTTACAGAATACTGATTAGAATGCGAATCTCTCCAGCCAGCCAGATCTTCTGACGAAGGAGCAGCGCTCCGAAAGCGAATGGTATTTGCTACCAAATAAACCTGTTGGACTTTAACCTGGTGTTGTTAAACTTCTTACTGTGTTCACCCCAGTCCAGTGCCGGCAGCTCCACATCATCCCCTCCTGTTCCCAGGGGTGAGGAGATGGGGTTCTGAGTGGTTCTACCAGCCAATCTGCAGGTACAGGAAGCAGAAGTCATCACCACTGCCCTCGCTCACGTTTCCTCGCCCAGAACCAGGCACCACTCCCACTATCTGTGCGCTGGGAGCTCATCAGTATTTGCAGAACTTCAGGAGTTTATTTTTTGGCCGGCCGCCGAGTTGAGTCATGTGTCTGACTGCTTTGGCTTCTCAATAGCAGGCGACTGCGAACTCATCTTGAAGCAGTGCGAGGGGACTGATCAGTCCCTGGAGCCAGCTCCAACATATCTGGAACTCAGTGTTATTCCTGCCGCACAGACGGGAAGCTGAAGGGCTGCTATCCACTCTCAGTGGGGATATTGCTGGTATGTACAAGATGTTTCTGTCAGGGAGGCAAATCTTCTCACGGTCACTGCTGCCGTTCAAAGTTAATTCTGAATATATTAGGGCTTGTTCCTTCTGTCTATCACTGTGCACGGGTAACTCTGCCTGGCCCTGGGTTAGTGTGTGTGTCTCTGGGTTAGTGTGTGTGTCTCTGGGTTAGTGTGTGTGTGTCACTGGGTTAGTGTGTGTGTGTCTCTGGGTTAGTGTGTGTGTGTCACTGGGTTAGTGTGTGTGTGTCTCTGGGTTAGTGTGTGTGTCACTGGGTTAGTGTGTGTGTGTCTCTGGGTTAGTGTGTGTGTCACTGGGTTAGTGTGTGTGTGTCTCTGGGTTAGTGTGTGTGTGTCACTGGGTTAGTGTGTGTGTCTCTGGGTTAGTGTGTGTGTCTCTGGGTTAGTGTGTGTGTGTCTCTGGGTTAGTGTGTGTGTGTCACTGGGTTAGTGTGTGTGTGTTACTGGGTTAGTGTGTGTGTGTCTCTGGGTTAGTGTGTGTGTCACTGGGTTAGTGTGTGTGTGTCTCTGGGTTAGTGTGTGTGTCACTGGGTTAGTGTGTGTGTCTCTGGGATAGTGTGTGTGTCTCTGGGTTAGTGTGTGTGTGTCTCTGGGTTAGTGTGTGTGTCACTGGGTTAGTGTGTGTGTCTCTGGGTTAGTGTGTGTGTGTCACTGGGTTAGTGTGTGTGTGTTACTGGGTTAGTGTGTGTGAGTCTCTGGGTTAGTGTGTGTGTCTCTGGGTTAGTGTGTGTGTCTCTGGGTTAGTGTGTGTGTGTCTCTGGGTTAGTGTGTGTGTCTCTGGGTTAGTGTGTGTGTGTCTCTGGGTTAGTGTGTGTGTGTCTCTGGGTTAGTGTGTGTGTTACTGGGTTAGTGTGTGTGTGTTACTGGGTTAGTGTGTGTGTGTCTCTGGGTTAGTGTGTGTGTCTCTGGGTTAGTGTGTGTGTCTCTGGGTTAGTGTGTGTGTGTTACTGGGTTAGTGTGTGTGTGTCTCTGGGTTAGCGTGTGTGTGTCTCTGGGTTAGCATGTGTGTCTCTGGGTTAGTGTGTGTGTGTCACTGGGTTAGTGTGTGTGTCTCTGGGTTAGTGTGTGTGTGTCTCTGGGTTAGCGTGTGTGTGTCACTGGGTTAGTGTGTGTGTCTCTGGGTTAGTGTGTGTGTGTCTCTGGGTTAGTGTGTGTGTGTCTCTGGGTTAGTGTGTGTGTGTCTCTGGGTTAGTGTGTGTGTGTCACTGGGTTAGTGTGTGTGTGTCTCTGGGTTAGTGTGTGTGTGTCACTGGGTTAGTGTGTGTGTGTCTCTGGGTTAGTGTGTGTGTGTCTCTGGGTTAGTGTGTGTGTGTCTCTGGGTTAGTGTGTGTGTGTCTCTGGGTTAGTGTGTGTGTGTCTCTGGGTTAGTGTGTGTGTGTCTCTGGGTTAGCGTGTGTGTCTCTGGGTTAGTGTGTGTGTGTCACTGGGTTAGTGTGTGTGTCTCTGGGTTAGTGTGTGTGTGTCTCTGGGTTAGTGTGTGTGTGTCTCTGGGTTAGTGTGTGTGTCTCTGGGTTAGTGTGTGTGTCTCTGGGTTAGTGTGTGTGTCTCTGGGTTAGTGTGTGTGTGTCTCTGGGTTAGCGTGTGTGTCTCTGGGTTAGTGTGTGTGTGTCACTGGGTTAGTGTGTGTGTGTCACTGGGTTAGTGTGTGTGTGTCACTGGGTTAGTGTGTGTGTGTCTCTGGGTTAGTGTGTGTGTGTCTCTGGGTTAGTGTGTGTGTCTCTGGGTTAGTGTGTGTGTGTTACTGGGTTAGTGTGTGTGTGTCTCTGGGTTAGTGTGTGTGTCTCTGGGTTAGTGTGTGTGTCTCTGGGTTAGTGTGTGTGTGTTACTGGGTTAGTGTGTGTGTGTCTCTGGGTTAGTGTGTGTGTCTCTGGGTTAGTGTGTGTGTTACTGGGTTAGTGTGTGTGTGTTACTGGGTTAGTGTGTGTGTGTCTCTGGGTTAGTGTGTGTGTGTCTCTGGGTTAGTGTGTGTGTGTCTCTGGGTTAGTGTGTGTGTCTCTGGGTTAGTGTGTGTGTGTCTCTGGGTTAGTGTGTGTGTGTCACTGGGTTAGTGTGTGTGTGTCTCTGGGTTAGTGTGTGTGTGTCACTGGGTTAGTGTGTGTGTGTCTCTGGGTTAGTGTGTGTGTGTCTCTGGGTTAGTGTGTGTGTGTCTCTGGGTTAGTGTGTGTGTCTCTGGGTTAGTGTGTGTGTGTCTCTGGGTTAGTGTGTGTGTGTCACTGGGTTAGTGTGTGTGTGTCTCTGGGTTAGTGTGTGTGTCTCTGGGTTAGTGTGTGTGTGTCTCTGGGTTAGTGTGTGTGTCTCTGGGTTAGTGTGTGTGTGTCTCTGGGTTAGTGTGTGTGTGTCTCTGGGTTAGTGTGTGTGTGTCTCTGGGTTAGTGTGTGTGTTACTGGGTTAGTGTGTGTGTCACTGGGTTAGTGTGTGTGTCTCTGGGTTAGTGTGTGTGTGTCACTGGGTTAGTGTCTGTGTGTCACTGGGTTAGTGTGTGTGTCTCTGGGTTAGTGTGTGTGTGTCACTGGGTTAGTGTGTGTGTGTCACTGGGTTAGTGTGTGTGTGTCTCTGGGTTAGTGTGTGTGTTACTGGGTTAGTGTGTGTGTGTTACTGGGTTAGTGTGTGTGTGTCTCTGGGTTAGTGTGTGTCTCTCTGGGTTAGTGTGTGTGTGTCACTGGGTTAGTGTGTGTGTGTCTCTGGGTTAGTGTGTGTGTCTCTGGGTTAGTGTGTGTGTGTCTCTGGGTTAGTGTGTGTGTGTCACTGGGTTAGTGTGTGTGTGTCACTGGGTTAGTGTGTGTGTCTCTGGGTTAGTGTGTGTGTGTCTCTGGGTTAGTGTGTGTGTGTCTCTGGGTTAGTGTGTGTGTTACTGGGTTAGTGTGTGTGTGTTACTGGGTTAGTGTGTGTGTGTCTCTGGGTTAGTGTGTGTGTGTCACTGGGTTAGTGTGTGTGTGTCACTGGGTTAGTGTGTGTGTGTCTCTGGGTTAGTGTGTGTGTGTCTCTGGGTTAGTGTGTGTGTGTCTCTGGGTTAGTGTGTGTGTCTCTGGGTTAGTGTGTGTGTCTCTGGGTTAGTGTGTGTGTGTCTCTGGGTTAGTGTGTGTGTGTCTCTGGGTTAGTGTGTGTGTTACTGGGTTAGTGTGTGTGTGTTACTGGGTTAGTGTGTGTGTGTCTCTGGGT
The DNA here is from genome assembly GCF_964213995.1 of Mustelus asterias. Lineage (NCBI taxonomy): Eukaryota > Metazoa > Chordata > Chondrichthyes > Carcharhiniformes > Triakidae > Mustelus > Mustelus asterias. The sequence continues at coordinate 31,456 of NW_027591939.1, read as the reverse complement.
TAGTGTGTGTGTGTCACTGGGTTAGTGTGTGTGTGTCACTGGGTTAGTGTGTGTGTGTCTCTGGGTTAGTGTGTGTGTCTCTGGGTTAGTGTGTGTGTGTCTCTGGGTTAGTGTGTGTGTGTCACTGGGTTAGTGTGTGTGTCTCTGGGTTAGTGTGTGTGTGTCTCTGGGTTAGTGTGTGTGTCTCTGGGTTAGTGTGTGTGTGTCTCTGGGTTAGTGTGTGTGTGTCTCTGGGTTAGTGTGTGTGTGTCTCTGGGTTAGTGTGTGTGTGTCTCTGGGTTAGTGTGTGTGTGTCTCTGGGTTAGTGTGTGTGTGTCACTGGGTTAGTGTGTGTGTGTCACTGGGTTAGTGTGTGTGTTACTGGGTTAGTGTGTGTGTGTCTCTGGGTTTTAGTGTGTGTGTCTCTGGGTTAGTGTGTGTGTGTCTCTGGGTTAGTGTGTGTGTGTCTCTGGGTTAGTGTGTGTGTGTCTCTGGGTTAGTGTGTGTGTTACTGGGTTAGTGTGTGTGTCACTGGGTTAGTGTGTGTGTCTCTGGGTTAGTGTGTGTGTGTTACTGGGTTAGTGTGTGTGTGTCTCTGGGTTAGTGTGTGTGTGTCTCTGGGTTAGTGTGTGTGTCTCTGGGTTAGTGTGTGTGTGTTACTGGGTTAGTGTGTGTGTGTCACTGGGTTAGTGTGTGTGTCTCTGGGTTAGTGTGTGTGTGTCTCTGGGTTAGTGTGTGTGTGTCTCTGGGTTAGTGTGTGTGTGTCTCTGGGTTAGTGTGTGTGTGTCTCTGGGTTAGTGTGTGTGTTACTGGGTTAGTGTGTGTGTCACTGGGTTAGTGTGTGTGTCTCTGGGTTAGTGTGTGTGTGTCTCTGGGTTAGTGTGTGTGTGTCACTGGGTTAGTGTGTGTGTCTCTGGGTTAGTGTGTGTGTCTCTGGGTTAGTGTGTGTGTGTCTCTGGGTTAGTGTGTGTGTGTCTCTGGGTTAGTGTGTGTGTGTCTCTGGGTTAGTGTGTGTGTGTCTCTGGGTTAGTGTGTGTGTGTCTCTGGGTTAGTGTGTGTGTGTCTCTGGGTTAGTGTGTGTGTGTGTCTCTGGGTTAGTGTGTGTGTGTGTTACTGGGTTAGTGTGTGTGTCTCTGGGTTAGTGTGTGTGTGTCTCTGGGTTAGTGTGTGTGTCTCTGGGTTAGTGTGTGTGTCTCTGGGTTAGTGTGTGTGTCACTGGGTTAGTGTGTGTGTGTCTCTGGGTTAGTGTGTGTGTGTCTCTGGGTTAGCGTGTGTGTCTCTGGGTTAGTGTGTGTGTGTCTCTGGGTTAGTGTGTGTCTCTCTGGGTTAGTGTGTGTGTGTCTCTGGGTTAGTGTGTGTGTGTCACTGGGTTAGTGTGTGTGTCTCTGGGTTAGTGTGTGTGTGTCACTGGGTTAGTGTGTGTGTGTCTCTGGGTTAGTGTGTGTGTGTCTCTGGGTTAGTGTGTGTGTGTCACTGGGTTAGTGTGTGTGTCTCTGGGTTAGTGTGTGTGTCTCTGGGTTAGTGTGTGTGTGTCTCTGGGTTAGTGTGTGTGTGTCTCTGGGTTAGTGTGTGTGTGTCTCTGGGTTAGTGTGTGTGTGTCACTGGGTTAGTGTGTGTGTGTCTCCGGGTTAGTGTGTGTGTGTCTCTGGGTTAGTGTGTGTGTGTCTCTGGGTTAGTGTGTGTGTGTCACTGGGTTAGTGTGTGTGTGTCTCTGGGTTAGTGTGTGTGTGTCTCTGGGTTAGTGTGTGTGTGTCACTGGGTTAGTGTGTGTGTCTCTGGGTTAGGGTGTGTGTCTCTGGGTTAGTGTGTGTGTCTCTGGGTTAGTGTGTGTGTCTCTGGGTTAGTGTGTGTGTGTCACTGGGTTAGTGTGTGTGTGTCACTGGGTTAGTGTGTGTGTGTCTCTGGGTTAGTGTGTGCGTCTCTGGGTTAGTGTGTGTGTCTCTGGGTTAGTGTGTGTGTCTCTGGGTTAGTGTGTGTGTGTCACTGGGTTAGTGTGTGTGTCTCTGGGTTAGTGTGTGTGTCTCTGGGTTAGTGTGTGTGTGTCTCTGGGTTAGTGTGTGTGTGTCCCTGGGTTAGTGTGTGTGTGTCACTGGGTTAGTGTGTGTGTGTCTCCGGGTTAGTGTGTGTGTGTCACTGGGTTAGTGTGTGTGTGTCTCTGGGTTAGTGTGTGTGTGTCTCTGGGTTAGTGTGTGTGTCTCTGGGTTAGTGTGTGTGTCTCTGGGTTAGTGTGTGTGTCACTGGGTTAGTGTGTGTGTGTCTCTGGGTTAGTGTGTGTGTCACTGGGTTAGTGTGTGTGTGTCTCTGGGTTAGTGTGTGTGTGTCACTGGGTTAGTGTGTGTGTCACTGGGTTAGTGTGTGTGTCACTGGGTTAGTGTGTGTGTCTCTGGGTTAGTGTGTGTGTGTCTCTGGGTTAGTGTGTGTGTCTCTGGGTTAGTGTGTGTGTTTCTCTGGGTTAGTGTGTGTGTGTGTCTCTGGGTTAGTGTGTGTGTGTGTCTCTGGGTTAGTGTGTGTGTGTGTCTCTGGGTTAGTGTGTGTGTGTGTCTCTGGGTTAGTGTGTGTGTGTGTCTCTGGGTTAGTGTGTGTGTGTCTCTGGGTTAGTGTGTGTGTCTCTGGGTTAGTGTGTGTGTGTCTCTGGGTTAGTGTGTGTGTGTGTCTCTGGGTTAGTGTGTGTGTGTGTCTCTGGGTTAGTGTGTGTGTGTGTCTCTGGGTTAGTGTGTGTGTGTGTCTCTGGGTTAGTGTGTGTGTGTGTCTCTGGGTTAGTGTGTGTGTGTGTCTCTGGGTTAGTGTGTGTGTGTGTCTCTGGGTTAGTGTGTGTGTCTCTGGGTTCGTGTGTGTGTCTCTGGGTTAGTGTGTGTGTGTCTCTGGGTTAGTGTGTGTGTCTCTGGGTTAGTGTGTGTGTCTCTGGGTTAGTGTGTGTGTGTCTCTGGGTTAGTGTGTGTGTGTCTCTGGGTTAGTGTGTGTGTGTCTCTGGGTTAGTGTGTGTGTCTCTGGGTTAGTGTGTGTGTCTCTGGGTTAGTGTGTGTGTGTCTCTGGGTTAGTGTGTGTGTCACTGGGTTAGTGTGTGTGTGTCTCTGGGTTAGTGTGTGTGTGTCTCTGGGTTAGTGTGTGTGTGTCTCTGGGTTAGTGTGTGTGTCTCTGGGTTAGTGTGTGTGTCTCTGGGTTAGTGTGTGTGTGTGTCTCTGGGTTAGTGTGTGTGTGTGTCTCTGGGTTAGTGTGTGTGTGTCTCTGGGTTAGTGTGTGTGTCTCTGGGTTAGTGTGTGTGTCTCTGGGTTAGTGTGTGTGTCTCTGGGTTAGTGTGTGTGTCTCTGGGTTAGTGTGTGTGTGTCTCTGGGTTAGTGTGTGTGTCTCTGGGTTAGTGTGTGTGTCACTGGGTTAGTGTGTGTGTGTCTCTGGGTTAGTGTGTGTGTCTCTGGGTTAGTGTGTGTGTCTCTGGGTTAGTGTGTGTGTGTCTCTGGGTTAGTGTGTGTGTCTCCGGGTTAGTGTGTGTGTCACTGGGTTAGTGTGTGTGTGTCTCTGGGTTAGTGTGTGTGTCTCTGGGTTAGTGTGTGTGTCTCTGGGTTAGTGTGTGTGTGTGTCTCTGGGTTAGTGTGTGTGTGTGTCTCTGGGTTAGTGTGTGTGTGTGTCTCTGGGTTAGTGTGTGTGTGTGTCTCTGGGTTAGTGTGTGTGTGTGTCTCTGGGTTAGTGTGTGTGTGTGTCTCTGGGTTAGTGTGTGTGTCTCTGGGTTAGTGTGTGTGTCTCTGGGTTAGTGTGTGTGTGTCTCTGGGTTAGTGTGTGTGTCTCTGGGTTAGTGTGTGTGTGTCTCTGGGTTAGTGTGTGTGTGTCTCTGGGTTAGTGTGTGTGTGTCTCTGGGTTAGTGTGTGTGTCTCTGGGTTAGTGTGTGTGTCTCTGGGTTAGTGTGTGTGTGTCTCTGGGTTAGTGTGTGTGTCACTGGGTTAGTGTGTGTGTGTCTCTGGGTTAGTGTGTGTGTGTCTCTGGGTTAGTGTGTGTGTGTCTCTGGGTTAGTGTGTGTGTCTCTGGGTTAGTGTGTGTGTCTCTGGGTTAGTGTGTGTGTGTGTCTCTGGGTTAGTGTGTGTGTGTCTCTGGGTTAGTGTGTGTGTCTCTGGGTTAGTGTGTGTGTCTCTGGGTTAGTGTGTGTGTCTCTGGGTTAGTGTGTGTGTGTCTCTGGGTTAGTGTGTGTGTCTCTGGGTTAGTGTGTGTGTCTCTGGGTTAGTGTGTGTGTGTCTCTGGGTTAGTGTGTGTGTCTCTGGGTTAGTGTGTGTGTCACTGGGTTAGTGTGTGTGTGTCTCTGGGTTAGTGTGTGTGTCTCTGGGTTAGTGTGTGTGTGTCACTGGGTTAGTGTGTGTGTGTCTCTGGGTTAGTGTGTGTGTCTCTGGGTTAGTGTGTGTGTGTCTCTGGGTTAGTGTGTGTGTGTCACTGGGTTAGTGTGTGTGTGTCTCTGGGTTAGTGTGTGTGTCTCTGGGTTAGTGTGTGTGTGTCTCTGGGTTAGTGTGTGTGTGTCTCTGGGTTAGTGTGTGTGTCTCTGGGTTAGTGTGTGTGTGTCTCTGGGTTAGTGTGTGTGTGTCACTGGGTTAGTGTGTGTGTGTCACTGGGTTAGTGTGTGTGTGTCTCTGGGTTAGTGTGTGTGTGTGTCTCTGGGTTAGTGTGTGTGTCTCTGGGTTAGTGTGTGTGTGTCTCTGGGTTAGTGTGTGTGTGTCACTGGGTTAGTGTGTGTGTGTCTCTGGGTTAGTGTGTGTGTCTCTGGGTTAGTGTGTGTGTGTCTCTGGGTTAGTGTGTGTGTGTCTCTGGGTTAGTGTGTGTGTCTCTGGGTTAGTGTGTGTGTGTCTCTGGGTTAGTGTGTGTGTGTCTCTGGGTTAGTGTGTGTGTCTCTGGGTTAGTGTGTGTGTCTCTGGGTTAGTGTGTGTGTGTCTCTGGGTTAGTGTGTGTGTCTCTGGGTTAGTGTGTGTGTGTTACTGGGTTAGTGTGTGTGTCTCTGGGTTAGTGTGTGTGTCTCTGGGTTAGTGAGGCAGCGAGCTGTGAGAGGGATCTGCTTTTACAGCCGCAGTTAATTGTGTGCGCTGGGCAGCTGTCTGAGCAGGCAAACCACACGCCATTCCTTCCCGAACAGTCTGTCACATCCGGATTTTCCCTGTCCATGGACCAGCCGTTCCTCCACTGTGGCTCCCAAGCACCAGCTCCCTCCCACACCAGGGGAGGCCACTCAGCCCATCCATCTATGGCCAGCACGGTGGCACAGTGGGTTAGCACTGCTGCCTCACAGCGCCAGGGACCCGGGTTCGATTCCCGGCTTGGGTCACTGTCTGTGTGGAGTTTGCACATTCTCCCGGTGTCTGCGTGGGTTTCCTCCGGGTGCTCCGGTTTCCTCCCACACTCCAAAGATGTGCGGGTTAGGGGGATTGGCCATGCTAAATTGCCCCTTAGTGTCCAAAGATGTGCAGGTTAGGTGGGATGGCCATGCTAAATTGCCCCTTAGTGTCCAAAGATGTGCGGGTTAGGTGGATTGGCCATGCTAAATTGCCCCTTAGTGTCCAAAGGTGTGTAGTTTCGGTGGATTGGCCATGCTAAATTGCCCTTAGTGTCCAAAGATGTGCGGGTTAGGTGGATTGGCCATGCTAAATTGCCCCTTAGTGTCCAAAGGTGTGTAGTTTCGGTGGATTGGCCATGCTAAATTGCCCTTAGTGTCCAAAGATGTGCGGGTTAGGTGAATTGGCCATGCTAAATTGCCCCTCAGTGTCCAAAGATGTGCGGGTTAGGTGGATTGGCCATGCTAAATTGCCCCTTAGTGTCCAAAGATGTGCGGGTTAGGTGGATTGGCCATGCTAAATTGCCCCTTAGTGTCCAAAGATGTGCGGGTTAGGTGGATTGGCCATGCTAAATTGCCCCTTAGTGTCCAAAGATGTGCAGGTTAGGTGGATTGGCCATGCTAAATTGCCCCTTAGTGTCCAAAGATGTGTAGGCTAGGTGGATTGGCCATGCTAAATTGCCCCTTAGTGCCCAAAGATGTGCAGGTTAGGTGGATTGGCCATGCTAAATTGTCCCTTAGTGTCCAAAGATGTGCGGGTTAGGTGGATTGGCCATGCTAAATTGCCCCTTAGTGTCCAAAGATGTGCAGGTTAGGCGGGTTGGCCATGGTAAATTGCCCCTTAGTGTCCAAAGATGTGCAGGTTAGGCGGATTGGCCATGCTAAATTGTCCCTTAGTGTCCAAAGATGTGCGGGTTAGGTGGATTGGCCATGGTAAATTGCCCCTTAGTGTCCAAAGATGTGCAGGTTGGGTGGATTGGCCATGATAAATTGCCCCTTAGTGTCCAAAGATGTGTAGGTTAGGTGGATTGGCCATGCTAAATTGTCCCTTAGTGTCCAAAGATGTGCAGGTTGGGTGGATTGGCCATGCTAAATTGCCCCTTAGTGTCCAAAGATGTGAAGGCTAGGTGGATTGGCCATGCTAAATTGCCCCTTAGTGTCCAAAGATGTGTAGGCTAGGTGGATTGGCCATGCTAAATTGTCCCTTAATGTCCAAAGATAGAATTTAGGACATAGAATAGCTACAGCACAAACAGGCCCTTCGGCCCACAAGTTGCGCCGAACATGTCCCTACCTACTAGGCTTACCTATAACCCTCTATCTTACTAACTTCCATGAACCTATCCAAAAGTCTCTTAAAAGACCCTATCGAATCCGCCTCCACCACCACTACCGGCAGCCGATTCCACGCACCCATCACCCTCTGAGTGAAAAACTTACCCCTAACATCTCCTCTGTACCTACTCCCCAGCACCCTAAACCTGTGTCCTCTTGTGACAACCATTTCAGCCCTGGGTAAAAGCCTCTGAGAATCCACTCTATCAATACCCCTCAACATCTTATACACCTCTATCAGGTCACCTCTCATCCTTCGCCTCTCCAAGGAGAAAACTCCTCGCTCTCTCAACCTATCCTCATAAGGCAGGCCACCGAATCCAGGCAACATCCTTGTAAATCTCCTCTGCACCCTTTCTATGGCTTCCACATCCTTTCTGTAATGAGGCGACCAGAACTGGGCTCAGCACTCCAGGTGGGGTCTGATCAGGGTCCTATACAGCTGCAGCATTATCTCCCAATTTCTAAACTCAATTCCTCTATTGATGAAGGCCAGTATTCCATACGCCTTCTTAACCACAGCCTCCACCTGCGACGCTGCTTTGAGCGTCCTATGAACCCGGACCCCAAGATCCTTCTGATCTTCCACACTGCCAAGCGTCTTACCCTTAATATTATATTCTTTCATCCTATTCAACCTGCCAAAATGAACCACCACACACTTATCTGGGTTGAAGTCCATCTGCCACTACTCCGCCCAGTCTTGCGGATTAGGTGCAGGTTAGGGTGGATTGGCCGTGTTAAATTCTCCCCCAGTGTAACCCGAACAGGCAGCGGAGTGTGGCAACTAGGGGAATTTCACAGTAACTTCATTGCAGTGTTAATGTAAGCCTGCCTTGTGACACGAACAGATAAAGTTTTTAGATAGCCCTCGCGCGCTCCCTCGGAGCTGATCTGTAGCTCAGTTTGCCAGGCTGTGTTACAGAGAGGTGATGGAGGGGGAACGGTGGGTGCAGGCCATCCTGTTGCAGTGGGAGAGTGAGTGAGGGAGTGAGTGAGTGAGTGAGTGAGTGAGGGAGGGAGGGAGGGAGGGAGGATGCAGCTGCGGACACTCCATTAAACCGGCGGATCGCTGTGTGCTCTCAGTGGGATACCTGGACTCGACATCACTGCGCACTGGCTGCCTCTCCTCACTCACAGCACCATGACTCATACTGAAGGCATCCCATTGCATAACTGCCTGTAAACTCCACTGAATCAAATAAACATCAGTGCTGTGTGCACTCTCTCACACCCGGTGCTCTCTGCACTCTCTCTCACCCGGTCCCGTCTGCACTCTCTCACACCCGGTGCTCTCTGCACTCTTTCTCACCCGGTCCCGTCTGCACTCTCTCACACCCGGTCCCGTCTGCACTCTCTCACACCTGGTGCTCTCTGCACTCTCTCACACCCGGTGCAGTCTGCACTCTCTCACACCCGGTGTTGTCTGCACTCTCTCACACCCGGTGCTGTCTGCACTCTCTCACACCCGGTGCTGTCTCCACTCTCTCACACCCGATGCTGTCTGCACTCTCTCACATCCGATGCTGTCTGCACTCTCTCACACCCGGTGCTGTCTGCACTCTCTCACACCCGGTGCTGTCTGCACTCTCTCACACCCGATGCTGTCTGCACTCTCTCACACCCGATGCTGTCTGCACTCTCTCACACCCGATGCTGTCTGCACTCTCTCACACCCGGTGCTGTCTGCACTCTCTCACACCCGGTGCTGTCTGCACTCTATCACACCCGGTGCTGTCTGCACTCTCTCACACCCGGTGCTGTCTGCACTCTCTCACACCCGGTGCTGTCTGCACTCTCTCACACCCGGTGCTGTCTGCACTCTCTCACACCCGGTGCTGTCTGCACTCTCTCACACCCGGTGCTCTCTGCACTCTCTCACACCCGGTGCTGTCTGCACTCTCTCACACCCGGTGCTGTCTGCACTCTCTCACACCCGGTGCTCTCTGCACTCTCTCACACCCGGTGCTCTCTGCACTCTCTCACACCCGGTGCTGTCTGCACTCTCTCACACCCGGTGCTGTCTGCACTCTCTCACACCCGGTGCTGTCTGCACTCTCTCACACCCGGTGCTGTCTGCACTCTCTCACACCCGGTGCTGTCTGCACTCTCTCACACCCGGTGCTCTCTGCACTCTCTCACACCCGGTGCTCTCTGCACTCTCTCACACCCGGTTCTGTCTGCACTCTCTCACACCCGGTGCTGTCTGCACTCTCTCACCCGGTGCTGTCTGCACTCTCTCACCCGGTGCTGTCTGCACTCTCTCACCTGGTGCTGTCTGCACTCTCTCACACCCGGTGCAGTCTGCACTCTCTCACACCCGGTGCTCTCTGCACTCTCTCACACCCGGTGCTCTCTGCACTCTCTCACACCCGGTGCTCTCTGCACTCTCTCACACCCGGTGCTCTCTGCACTCTCTCACACCCGGTGCTCTCTGCACTCTCTCACACCCGGTGCTGTCTCCACTCTCTCACACCCGGTGCTGTCTGCACTCTCTCTCACCCGGTGCTCTCTGCACTCTCTCACACCCGGTGCTGTCTGCACTCTCTCACCCGGTTCTGTCTGCACTCTCTCACCCGGTTCTGTCTGCACTCTCTCACACCCGGTGCTCTCTGCACGCTCTCACACCCGGTGCTCTCTGCACTCTCTCACACCCGGTGCTGTCTGCACTCTCCCACCCGGTTCTGTCTGCACTCTCTCACACCCGGTGCTGTCTGCACTCTCTCACACCCGGTGCTGTCTGCACTCTCTCACCCGGTGCTGTCTGCACTCTCTCACCCGGTTCTGTCTGCACTCTCTCACACCCGGTGCTGTCTGCACTCTCTCACACCCGGTGCTGTCTGCACTCTCTCACACCCGGTGCTGTCTGCACTCTCTCACACCCGGTGCTGTCTGCACTCTCTCACACCCGGTGCTGTCTGCACTCTCTCACACCCGGTGCTGTCTGCACTCTCTCACACCCGGTGCTGTCTGCACTCTCTCACACCCGATGCTGTCTGCACTCTCTCACACCCGGTGCTGTCTGCACTCTCTCACACCCGGTGCTGTCTGCACTCTCTCACACCCGATGCTGTCTGCACTCTCTCACACCCGGTGCTCTCTGCACTCTCTCACACCCGGTGCTCTCTGCACTCTCTCACACCCGGTGCTCTCTGCACTCTCTCACACCCGGTGCTCTCTGCACTCTCTCACACCCGGTGCTCTCTGCACTCTCTCACACCCGGTGCTCTCTGCACTCTCTCACACCCGGTGCTGTCTGCACTCTCACACACCCGGTGCTCTCTGCACTCTCTCACACCCGGTGCTCTCTGCACTCTCTCACACCCGGTGCTCTCTGCACTCTCTCACACCCGGTGCTCTCTGCACTCTCTCACACCCGGTGCTCTCTGCACTCTCTCACACCCGGTGCTCTCTGCACTCTCTCACACCCAGTGCTCTCTGCACTCTCTCACACCCGGTGCTCTCTGCACTCTCTCACACCCGGTGCTGTCTCCACTCTCTCACACCCGGTGCTCTCTGCACTCTCTCACACCCGGTGCAGTCTGCACTCTCTCACACCCGGTGCTCTCTGCACTCTCTCTCACCCGGTGCCGTCTGCACTCTCTCACACCCGGTGCCGTCTGCACTCTCTCACACCCGGTGCAGTGGTGCAGTCTGCACTCTCTCTCACCCGGTGCTGTCTGCACTCTCTCTCACCCAGTGCTGTCTGCACTCTCTCACACCCGGTGCTCTCTGCACTCTCTCACACCCGGTGCTGTCTGCACTCTCTCACCCGGTGTTGTCTGCACTCTCTCACACCCGGTGCTGTCTGCACTCTCTCACACCCGATGCTGTCTGCACTCTCTCACACCCGGTGCTGTCTGCACTCTCTCACACCCGGTGCTCTCTGCACTCTCTCACACCCGATGCTGTCTGCACTCTCTCACCTGGTGCTCTCTGCACTCTCTCACCCAGTGCTGTCTGCACTCTCTCACATCCGGTGCTGTCTGCACTCTCTCACACCCGGTGCTGTCTGCACTCTCTCACACCCGGTGCTGTCTGCACTCTCTCTCGCCCGATGTTGTCTGCACTCTCTCACACCCGGTGTTGTCTGCACTCTCTCACACCCGGTGCTCTCTGCACTCTCTCACACCCGGTGCTGTCTGCACTCTCTCACACCCGATGCTGTCTGCACTCTCTCTCACCCGGTGCTGTCTGCACTCTCTCACACCCGGTGCTGTCTGCACTCTCTCACACCCGGTGCTCTCTGCACTCTCTCCCACCCGGTGCTGTCTGCACTCTCTCACACCCGGTGCTCTCTGCACTTTCTCACACCCGGTGCTCTCTGCACTCTCTCACACCCGGTGCTCTCTGCACTCTCTCACACCCGGTGCTCTCTGCACTCTCTCACACCCGGTGCTGTCTCCACTCTCTCTCACCCGGTGCTCTCTGCACTCTCTCACCCGGTGCTCTCTGCACTCTCTCACCCGGTGCTGTCTGCACTCTCTCACCCGGTGCTCTCTGCACACTCTCACCCGGTGCTGTCTGCACTCTCTCACACCCGGTGCTGTCTGCACTCTCTCACACCCGGTGCTGTCTGCACTCTCTCACACCCGGTGCTGTCTCCACTCTCTCACACCCGGTGCTGTCTCCACTCTCTCACACCCGGTGCTGTCTCCACTCTCTCTCACCCGGTGTTGTCTGCACTCTCTCACACCCGGTGCTCTCTGCACTCTCTCACCCGGTGCTGTCTCCACTCTCTCACACCCGGTGCTGTCTGCACTCTCTCACACCCGGTGCTGTCTGCACTCTCTCACACCCGGTGCTCTCTGCACTCTCTCACCCGGTGCTGTCTCCACTCTCTCACACCCGGTGCTGTCTGCACTCTCTCACACCCGGTGCTGTCTGCACTCTCTCACACCCGGTGCTGTCTGCACTCTCTCACACCCGGTGCTGTCTGCACTCTCTCACACCCGGTGCTGTCTGCACTCTATCACACCCGGTGCTGTCTGCACTCTCTCACCCGGTGCTGTCTGCACTCTCTCACACCCGGTGCTGTCTGCACTCTCTCACACCCGGTGCTCTCTGCACTCTCTCACCCGGTGCTGTCTGCACTCTCTCACACCCGGTGCTCTCTGCACTCTCTCACCCGGTGCTCTCTGCACTCTCTCACCCGGTGCTGTCTGCACTCTCTCACCCGGTGCTCTCTGCACTCTCTCACCCGGTGCTGTCTCCACTCTCTCACACCCGGTGCTGTCTGCACTCTCTCACCCGGTGCTCTCTGCACTCTCTCACCCGGTGCATTATGTTCCGTGTGACACTGTTTTGTGTCTTCAATTCAGAGAAATGTTGATAATCAGGGATATAGATGTTTGTGTCTATGTACACACGCACACGCACACACGCATAAACAGGCCCACACACACATGCATGCACACCCAGGCACACACAGGCACACACAGGCACACACAGGCACACCCAGGCACACACAGGCACACACAGGCACACACAGGAACACCCAGGAACACACAGGAACACACAGGCACACACAGGAACACACAGGCACACACAGGCACACACAGGAACACACAGGCACACACAGGCACACACAGGCACACACAGGCACACACAGGCACACACAGGCACACACAGGCACACACAGGAACACACAGGCACACACAGGCACACCCAGGAACACCCAGGAACACACAGGAACACACAGGCACACACAGGAACACACAGGCACACACAGGAACACACAGGCACACACAGGCACACACAGGAACACACAGGCACACACAGGCACACACAGGCACACACAGGCACACACAGGAACACACAGGAACACACAGGCACACACAGGCACACACAGGCACACACAGGAACACACAGGCGCACACAGGCGCACACAGGCACACACAGGCACACACAGGCACACACAGGAACACACAGGCACACACAGGCACACACAGGCACACACAGGAACACACAGGCACACACAGGCACACCCAGGAACACCCAGGAACACACAGGCACACCCAGGCACACACAGGCACACACAGGAACACACAGGCACACACAGGAACACACAGGCACACACAGGAACACACAGGCACACACAGGCACACCCAGGAACACACAGGAACACACAGGCACACACAGGAACACACAGGAACACACAGGAACACACAGGAACACACAGGCACACAGGCACACACAGGAACACACAGGCACACACAGGCACACACAGGCACACACAGGCACACACAGGAACACACAGGAACACACAGGCACACACAGGAACACACAGGAACACACAGGAACACCCAGGAACACACAGGCACACAGGCACACACAAGCACACACAGGCACACACAGGAACACACAGGCACACACAGGAACACACAGGCACACACAGGCACACACAGGCACACACAGGCACACACAGGCACACACAGGCACACACAGGCACACACAGGAACACACAGGAACACACAGGTTTGTGGAATAGTCTGAAGCTGAGAATATCGCTGGGATGTTAACTGAAGCTGCAGTCAGTTCAGTGGCTTTTCTCCGATCCTCTCCCTGTCCCCAAACAAACGCCAGCAGTGACTTTACAGCTTTATTGCTTCCTGCCTGACTCTGCACCCGGCATCCAGACAGCCTCTCAGTAAACACAGTGCGCCCGCTATCGGAATGGAAGGAATGCAGCCAGTTTACACACAGCAAGATCCAACACACAATTATTCCTTATTCATTCCTGGGACATGGGCGTCGCTGGCCGGGTCCAGCATTTATTGCCCATCCCTAGTTGCCCCTTGGAGGGCAGTTGAGAGTCACCCACATTGCTGTGGCTCTGGAGTCACATGTAGGCCAGACCGGGGTAAGGACGGCAGATTTCCTTCCCTAAAGGGAACCAGATGGGTTTTTCCGACAATCGATGATAGTTGCCACGGTCGCCGTTACTGAGACGAGCTTTATAATTCCCGGTTTTGTTAATTTAATTTAAATTCCACCATCTGCCATGATGGGAGTTGAACGCGTGTCCCCCCCCAAAGCGTTACCCTGGGGGTCTCTGTATTACTAGCCCAGTGATGTGACCACAACACCACCATCTTCCCGAATCTGATTACAACAGGTCATCATCTGTGATGTAGTGATGTTCCTTTGGCCCCAGGACACTCGCGCTCTCTCGGCACTGACCCTCCCACAGTGCGGCGCACCCTCAGCACTGACCCTCCCACAGTGCCGGCGCTCCCTCAGCACTGACCCTCCCACAGTGCGGCGCTCTCTCGGCACTGACCCTCCCACAGTGCGGCGCACCCTCAGCACTGACCCTCCCACAGTGCGGCGCTCCCTCAGCACTGACCCTCCCACAGTGCGGCGCTCTCTCGGCACTGACCCTCCGACAGTGCGGCGCACCCTCAGCACTGACCCTCCCACAGTGCGGCGCTCCCTCAGCACTGACCCTCCCACAGTGCGGCGCTCCTTCAGCACTGACCCTCCCACAGTGCGGCGCTCCCTCAGCACTGACCCTCCCACAGTGCAGCGCTCCCTCAGCACTGACCCTCCCACAGTGGCGGCGCTCCTTCAGCACTGACCCTCCCACAGTGCGGCGCTCCCTCAGCACTGACCCTCCCACAGTGCGGCGCTCTCTCGGCACTGGACCTCCCACAATGCGGCGCTCCCTCAGCACTGACCCTCCCACAGTGCGGCGCTCTCTCGGCACTGACCCTCCCACAATGCGGCGCTCCCTCAGCACTGACCCTCCCACAGTGCGGCGCTCCCTCAGCACTGACCCTCCCACAGTGCGGCGCTCCCTCAGCACTGACCCTCCCACAGTGCGGCGCTCCCTCAGCACTGACCCTCCCACAGTGCGGCGCTCCCTCAGCACTGACCCTCCCACAGTGCGGCGCTCCCTCAGCACTGACCCTCCCACAGTGCGGCGCTCCCTCAGCACTGACCCTCCCACAGTGCGGCGTTCCCTCAGCACTGACCCTCCCACAGTGCGGCGCTCTCTCGGCACTGACCCTCCCACAGTGCGGCGCTCCCTCAGCACTGACCCTCCCACAGTGCGGCGCTCCCTCAGCACTGACCCTCCCACAGTGCGGCGCTCCCTCAGCACTGACCCTCCCACAGTGCGGCGCTCCCTCAGCACTGACCCTCCCACAGTGCGGCGCTCCCTCAGCACTGACCCTCCCACAGTGCGGCGCTCCCTCAGCACTGACCCTCCCACAGTGCAGCGCTCCCTCAGCACCGACCCTCCCACAGTGCGGCGCTCCCTCGGCACCGACCCTCCCACAGTGCGGCGCTCCCTCGGCACCGACCCTCCCACAGTGCGGCACTCCCTCGGCACCGACCCTCCCACAGTGCGGCGCTCCCTCGGCACCGACCCTCCCACAGTGCGGCGCTCCCTCGGCACTGACCCTCCCACAGTGCGGCGCTCCCTCAGCACTGACCCTCCCACAGTGCAGCGCTCCCTCAGCACCGACCCTCCCACAGTGCGGTGCTCCCTCAGCACTGACCCTCCCACAGTGCGGCGCTCCCTCAGCACTGACCCTCCCACAGTGCGGCGCTCCCTCAGCACTGACCCGTTAACTCTCTCCCTCTCTGCACAGAGGCTGCTGGGCTGAGGAGTATTTCTAGCACGTTCCGTCTCAGTTTCTGATGCTGTTGTCTTGTTTTGACTGCAGGAATTTTGTGAGGTGTTTGATGTCTGGAAGCCGCAGTCTCTTCCTCGCCAGGATGGACCTGTGAGCAGACGGTAGCCCCGGATTCTCGTTCGACTCCAACTGTTCCTGTGGGAAGCGCGTCCCTCCCTCGCCCGTTCCCGCTGGAATATCCCAGGAACAATCGTTTGTGTTTTACCAAGCTGTGAGAGCGGGAGGCAAGGGAGCCGTCTTCACCTAAACCAGGGGGAGACAAGGAGGCTTCACTGACAACAACTCCGGACTGTTACCCAGAGACAGAGAGAGGGAGAGGGAAAGAGAGAGACAGACAGAGGCAGAGAGAGAGAGAGAGAGGGAGAGAGAGAGAGAGAGACAGGGAGACAGAGAGAAGGAGAGGGAGAGGGAGAGGGGGAGAGGGAGGGAGAGAGAGAGGGAGAGAGAGAGGGAGAGAGAGAGGGAGAGAGAGAGGGAGAGAGAGAGGGAGAGAGGCAGAGAGAGGCAGAGAGAGAGAGAGAGAGAGACAGAAGTCTCACAACACCAGGTTGAAGTCCAATAGGTTTATTTGGAATCACGAGTTCTCGGAGTGCTGCTCCTTCATCAAGTGAGAGAGACAGAGAGAGAGGGAGAGACAGAAACAGAGAGAGAGAGGGAGAGACAGACAGAGAGTGAGACAGAGACAGACAGAGAGTGAGACAGAGAGAGACAGAAACAGAGAGAGAGAGTGAGACAGAGACAGAGAGAGAGTGAGACAGAGAGAGGGAGAGACAGAAACAGAGAGAGAGAGAGAGACAGAGAGTGAGACAGAGACAGAGAGAGAGTGAGACAGAGAGTGAGACAGAGAGTGAGACAGAGAGTGAGACAGAGAGTGAGACAGAGAGAGAGTGAGACAGAGAGAGAGACACACAGAGAGGCAGAGAGTGAGACAGAGGGAGAGAGAGAGAGAGGGACAGAGGGAGAGAGAGAGACAGAGAGAGAGAGAGACAGAGAGAGACAGAGAGAGGGACAGGGAGAGAGAGAGAGACAGAGAGAGACAGAGAGAGGGACAGGGAGAGAGAGACACAGTACCAGAAGATGTCAACCAAGGCTCCCATCTATCTGAAGAGGAGCACTCGGAAGGGAAAGAAGGAGAAGTTGCGAGATATCCTGTCCTCAGATATGATCAGCTCGCCGCTGGGAGATTTCCGCCACACCATCCACATTGGCAGCGGGGGCGAGGACGATATCTTTGGAGATATCTCCTTCCTGAAAGGCAAGTTCCACCTGCTCCCAGGGAATCAGGGTGGCACGCTGTCGGGGAAGGCCGCCCGCTGCGTGTCCTATGAGTTGACCCGGGCTGCCAGCCTGCACGGCGGGCAGCAGCAGCAATACCAGCCCTCCCCCCTGCTGAAGAACGCCATCTCGCTGCCGGCGATTGGGGGCCCCGGGGCGGCCGCCCAGCCTGCTGCAGAGGCACCCCCCAAACCCCCCAGGCTGCACCTGGAGGCTGAGACCCCAGCCAGGGAGACGGCCTCGACGGCAGGCCCGGAACCGGGCCGGACGGACAAGACGCAGGAGGCCCCGGACGGTGCCCCGGGCACCGGGCAGCCAGAGGCTCCGGAACGTTCTCAGGAAGGCCAGGGAACCAACGGCTGCCTGCGTTCGAAGAGAGACTTTGTGGTGATGGAGCAGACGGAGAAGGAGTTGCTGTCTAACACCGTGTCCCTCTTGTCCCTCCACCTGGACCTGGGGCCCTCCATCCTGGAAGATGTGCTGCACATCATGGACAAAGAGCAGAGGGTGGGGCCCAGTCTGCCAGCCCTGGAGTCCAGCCCCAGGTGTGAACTCCTGTCCTTCCAGTAGGGGAGGCCGCCCAGCACTGAAACAGGCGGGGAGGGGGTCCTAACCTAACGCCCTTACAGTGTTATAGCAACAGCGGTGTCCCTGGAGACCTCATTGAACTGAGGGGATCTGACCGCCTTTGGTGTGCACAGACCATCCCCCCCCCCCCTCTACCTCACCGAGGGAGCAAGAGGCACATTCCAGCCTCAATGAGGGACTATTCACCCAGGAGAGCTTCACCCCCACTCCCACCCCATCCCCTGTGTCACCAACACCTGACCCCAATCCACCTTCTCCCCTTGTACAGTGCTCTGTGTCTGCAGTTCTTTGGTACAGAGAGAGACCCTATCGATGCTCAGGGGTGGGGCGGGGAGGGAGCTGGTTTATTATTTTGTTTGGGGCTTGATGCACCATCAATCGAGCGAAGACTAGTTTGTATGCAAGAACAAATAGGCTTTTATGAGCAAAAGACTTGGAGCGCACCCGTGCCGATGAACTGGTCCGGAGACTGAGGCAGGGGGGGTTGGGGAGCAGTCACCTTTATACCTGGACCAGGGGGGGGGGGGGGAGGAGACCCGGGCAGGACGGGCAGGGACATGCCCAGGCATGTCACACACACACAGGCAATAAGCTTAACAGTGGTTTACCACAGGGCTGAGATGTAGGTGAGGGAGAACTTGCAGCGATTTCGACGTCGGTTTGAGGACGCGTACAATGTGTGATAAATGGGGGAGAGGGAGGGGAGGGGGACCCTGTCGCTCCGAGCACCAGCAGGTTAACAATCCCAATCGGTGTCCATCGCCAGGGCCTCCTCAGTGCTGCGGGGGTCTCCGATCACCGCTCACCTTCCATCACCGGAGAGTCCGAGAGATTTAAACCCACTTCCCTCCGGCTGGGAGCGAGCGCAGATCCCGTCACTCTCAGCTGGCTTGTAACCTGTATCTGAAAACAGGGGGGGGTCAGTGAGTTAAGCCCATACAGCAAACCCCCCCCCCAACACCCTGCCCAGAGATATAGCCCCTCTCCAGCGCTAAAGGACTATTGGGAGAAGAGTGTTGTAGGAGGGGGGGGGAAGAGTTCTCCCCAGTGTCCCGAGGGTCAACATCACTCACTCGGACAGGCTGGCCAGTGTGCTGTATGGGATCCTGCTGTGCACAGATTTGCCTTCCCTGCCCTACACAAGCTGTGAAAGACTTTGGGACGTTCTACGTGGGTGCGGGAAGAATTCAAGTCCCTTCCCAGCTCCCTCCAGGCCAGCTCCGCGTCGGAGAGAGGAAGTTCCTCTGTTGCGGATGAAGGAACGTTGCTATTCTCCAGCCCGGACAGACGCGTCGAGGAACAGTGGCCCTCCGCGAACCGCAATGATCCGGTTACTCGTGGAACTGTGCTGTGGCGGCGAGCTCTGGGACTGGGAAGTTGCGACGCTCTCTGCTTCACACAAACTGAGTTTGACGGTTTGTCTGGCTGGGCCGTTCCGTTCCGTGCTGTAAACTCCAGTCAGCCAAAGGCCCCCTTCTCCTTTGGAAGCCATTGCCTCAGGAAGTACCTCAGCTCAGCATCCGCCCTGCCCTGGTATCTGAGCTCACACTCCGGATCGACATTCCCAGGGCAGTGCCGGGGGGGGGGGGGGGGAGTGCTGCACTGTCGGAGCTGCCAACTTCCCCAGCGAGGATGTTAACACAGGAACTCAGTCTGCCTGGGATAAGATCCCGCAGCACTGGGTCCGGAGGAGCAGGACTGGTGTGTGCTACCCCGACCCAAAACAGACCAATCCCTCCCTTCAGATTGTTTGTGGGATCTTGCTGTGTACAAGCAGGTTCCTGTATTGCCGACATAACAATGTTTGTACTTTGCGAGCGGTTAATTATCTCAATAAACACTTTGGAATATTCTGAGGGAGTTCCACTTTGGAAACAGGGAATGGTGGTTAAATCCAGGACTATCGATTCGCCGGGATTTTATCCCAGTTCCACTTACTCGACTGTCTGTCCTTAACAACGATATTCGATCCGATCCCCTAACTCCATCCAATCACATCGCTCCAATCCCCTAACTCCATCCAATCACATCGCTCCAATCCCCCAACACTCCATCCAATCACATCCCTCCAATCCCCTAACTCCATCCAATCACATCGCTCCAATCCCCCAACACTCCATCCAATCACATCCCTCCAATCCCCCAACACTCCATCCAATCACATCCCTCCAATCCCCTAAGTCTTCATCCAATCACATCCCTCCAATCCCCCAACACTCCATCCAATCACAACCCTCCAATCCCCCAACACTCCATCCAATCACATCCCTCCAATCCCCTAAGTCTTCATCCAATCACATCCCTCCAATCCCCCAACACTCCATCCAATCACAACCCTCCAATCCCCCAACACTCCATCCAATCACATCCCTCCAATCCCCTAACTCTCCATCCAATCACATCCCTCCAATCCCCCAACACTCCATCCAATCACAACCCTCCAATCCCCCAACACTCCATCCAATCACATCCCTCCAATCCCCTAAGTCTTCATCCAATCACATCCCTCCAATCCCCCAACACTCCATCCAATCACAACCCTCCAATCCCCCAACACTCCATCCAATCACATCCCTCCAATCCCCTAACTCTCCATCCAATCACATCCCTCCAATCCCCTGACTCTTCATCCAATCACATCCCTCCAATCCCCTGACTCTTCATCCAATCACATCCCTCCGATCACCCAACTCTCCATCCAATCACATCCCTCCAATCCCCCAACACTCCATCCAATCACATCCCTCCGATCCCCCAACACTCCATCCAATCACATCCCTCCAATCCCCTAAGTCTTCATCCAATCACATCCCTCCGATCCCCCAACACTCCATCCAATCACATCCCTCCAACCCCCTCCCCCCCCGCCCCCCACACACTCCATCCAATCACAACCCTCCAATCCCCTAACTCTCCATCCAATCACCAGCCTCCTGTACTCTGCCAGTCCTGTCAGGGGCTGAATCGTGATGCCTCATGTGGCGGGATAGCCAGCCTGGACTCTGTCCCAGGTTCATACCTGAGAATTACAAGGGAGGCAATGAGAAGTTTACCCCCCCCCCCCATTGAGAGTGACTCTGGGGTGGATGGGGTGAGAATGGTACCTGTTGGTGGGGGGGGTTGTTGGTGACTGTGGCTGTAATTCCAGCGACTGGGCTCTGTCTCGAAGGTGGCCAGAGGCCCCAGAGGAAAGAGACAACTTGCATTTACATAGCACCCGTCACATCCTCGGGACATCCCAAAGCCACCTAATAATCTGGATATTATTAAACTAGAAAGAGTGCAGAAAAGATTTACTAGGATGCTACTGGGACTTGATGGTTTGAGTTATAAGGAGAGGCTGAATAGACTGGGACTTTTTTCTCTGGAGCGTAGGAGGCTGAGGGGTGACCTTATAGAGGTCTATAAAATAATGAGGGGCACAGATCAGCTAGATAGCCAATATCTTTTCCCAAAGGTAGGGGAGTCTAAAACTAGAGGGCATAGGTTTAAGGTGAGAGGGGAGAGATACAAAAGTGTCCAGAGGGGCAATTTTTTCACACAGAGGGTGGTGAGTGTCTGGAACGAGCTGCCAGAGGTAGTAGTAGAGGTGGGTACAATTTTATCTTTTAAAAAGCGTTTAGATAGTTACATGGATAAGATGGGTATAGAGGGATATGGGCCAAACGCGGGCAATTGGGACTAGCTTAGGGGTTTTAAAAAAAATGAGAGCGGCATGGACAGGTTGGGCCGAAGGGCCTGTTTCCGTGCTGTAAACCTCTATGACTCGATGACACCCACTCACCCCCGTGGTGGAGGAAAGGTTCCGGAACATTGCTGAAAGATCGGGGTCTGATTTAAACTGTGCAGCCTTTCACTCGGGAATGCTGACAGCCCCAAAGCTTCCGGCCCACAGTCACGGCGCTGTCTGTGGGATCTTGCTGTGCGTAGCTGGGCTGCTTCATAGCGGCTGCTGCCCTGGGGGAACTGCGTTTCGCCCGCCTGGGCTTGTGAAAAGCCTCGTTATGGACGTGAGACTTTATTTCCTTTCGGGGGGGCAGCACGGTGACACAGTGGGTTCGCACTGCTGCCTCACAGCGCCAGGGACCCGGGGCAGCACGGTGACACAGTGGGTTCGCACTGCTGCCTCACAGCGCCAGGGACCCGGGGCAGCACGGTGACACAGTGGGTTAGTGCTGCTGCCTCACAGCGCCAGGGACCCGGGGCAGCACGGTGACACAGTGGGTTAGTGCTGCTGCCTCACAGCGCCAGGGACCCGGGGCAGCACGGTGGCACAGTGGGTTAGCGCTGCTGCCTCACAGCGCCAGGGACCCGGGGCGGCACGGTGACACAGTGGGTTCACACTGCTCCCTCACAGTGCCAGGGACCCGGGGCAGCACGGTGACACAGTGGGTTAGCGCTGCTGCCTCACAGCAAGAAGTTTAACAGCACCAGGTTAAAGTCCAACAGGTTTATTTGGTAGCAAAAGCCACACAAGCTTTCGGAGCTCTAAGCCTCCCACTCACCTGAAGAAGGGGCTTAGAGCTCCGAAAGCTTGTGTGGCGTTTGCTACCAAATACACCTGTTGGACTTTAACCTGGTGTTGTGAGACTTCTCACTGTGTTTACCCCAGTCCAACGCCGGCACCTCCACACCATGACTACCATCGGCCTCACAGCGCCAGGGATCTGAGTTCGATACCCAGCTTGGGTCACTGTCTGTGCGGAGTCTGCACATTCTCATCGTGTCTGCGTGGGTTTCCTCCGGGTGCTCCGGTTTCCTCCCACAGTCCGAAAGACGTGCGGGTTAGGTGGATTGGCCGTGCAAAAATTGCCCCTTGGTGTCAGGGGGAATTAGCTAGGGTAAATGTATGGGGACAGGGCGTGGGTGGGATTGTGGTCGGTGCAGACTCGATGGGCCGAATGGCCTCCTTCTGCACTGTCGGGATTCTATGAAATCTTCTATTAAATGGATGCTGAGAGACTGTGAGTGTGTGTGTGGGGGGGAGGTGGGGGAGGTGGGGGGGGGGGGGGGAGTTGGGGGGCTGGTTTCCGTGCCCTGAGAGGCTGTGTGTGTGGGGGGTGGGGGTGGCGGGGGGGCGGTTTGGAATTCTCGCTGTGAAGGCTCCGACTGTTCCCTTGAACCAAGTTCCGGAGGTGAAGATAGCCTGGGAAAGTCTGAGCGGGGCCACGGCAAAGGGCCAGGGGATGATCCCGACTCTCGGAACTCAATCCCCTCTTGGTGCCTCCTTCGCCGCCTGTGTTTTTATTCTGCTTTGTTTTTTTAAAACTTCATCCGGCTGAAGGTTACTAAGAGACTGAAGTATCGGCAGCAGAAACCACACGCTGAGTCTTTGCGGAATTTTTACACAGCCACAGCGGAGCGCCGCCCCCCCCCCCCCCCCCCCCACACTCTCTCCCCAAAACCACAAGATCCTCCATCCAAATCCTTCCCTCCTCTTAAACCAGCAGCACCCTGCACTGACACAGGAAAATGTTCCCGAGGCCCTTCCCATACGAACGTAAATCAGGCAAACATTGGGCAGAAAGTCTGGGGACACATCGCAGGATTGTTACAGCCCAGAATCAGGCCATTCTCTCTGCACTGGCTTTCCAAGCGAGCATCGTAACTTGGCGTCATTCCCCTGCCTTTTCCCTGTACACCTGCACATTTCTGTTCAAATGGTCATCTAATGCCCTCTTGTCTAGCTCGGACTGTAACACTACATTCTGCACTCTCTCCTTTCCTTCTCTATGAACGGTATGCTTTGTCCGTATGGCGCGCAAGAAACAATACTTTTCGCTGTATCCCAATACATGTGACAATAATAAATCAAATCAGGTGATCAAGAAGGCAAATGGGATGTTGGCATTTATCGCGAGGGGGAAAGAATATTGATGCGCGATATAGCACACGAGAGGCGTGATGTACTCGGGAAATAAAGGCTTTTATTGCCAACAATAACAGAGCTACCATATACAGTACACGATCCCAGACTAAAGGGTCACCAGGCAGAGCAGT
This sequence comes from Mustelus asterias, assembly GCF_964213995.1. Lineage (NCBI taxonomy): Eukaryota > Metazoa > Chordata > Chondrichthyes > Carcharhiniformes > Triakidae > Mustelus > Mustelus asterias. The sequence continues at coordinate 8,338 of NW_027591939.1, read as the reverse complement.
GACCTTTATACCTCTCCCAGGAGGCGGAGCCGACTGGGGTGTACCATAACAACTATATTAACAGGTAGAACAGCCCAACCCTAACCCCAACAGTAACATATATACAGACTCATAGTACTGGCCAGACCATGGCTCAGCACTACCTAGTGGGAACCAACAATGGTTCACCACAAATATAAAAGCAGAGAAGTCTTGCTGCATCTGTACAGGGCATTGGTGAGGCCGCAGCTGGAATACTGTGTGCAGTGTAGGTCCCCTTTCTTGCGAAAGGATATATTGGCCTTTGAGGGAGTGCAGAGAAGCTTCACCAGGTGGATACCAGAGATGAGGGGTGTTGATTATGAGGAGAGACTGAGCAGATTGGGTTTGTATTCGTTGGAGTTTAGAAGGCTGAGGGGGGATCTTATAGAGACCTATAAGATAATGAAGGGGCTGGATAGGGTAGAGGTGGAGAGATTCTTTCCACTTAGAAAGGAAACTAGAACTAGAGGGCACAGCCTCAAAATAAAGGGGGGGTCAGTTTAGGAGGAACTTCTTCTCCCAGAGGGTGGTGAATCTCTGGAATTCTCTGCCCACTGAAGTGGTGGAGGCTTCCTCGTTGAATATGTTTAAATCATGTTTAAATCAGGATGGATTTCTGATCGATAAGGGAATTAGGGGTTATGGGGATCAGGCGGGTAAGTGGAACTGATCCACTTCAGATCAGCCATGATCTTATTGAATGGCGGGGCAGGCTCGAGGGGTCAGATGGCCGACTCCTGCTCCTATTTCTTATGTTCTTAAATCAAATCGAACCTGCCCCAGGCGGAACATTCCAGATCCCAAACCACTCGCTGGGTGAAGAGGTTTCTTCATCATTTTAAATCTGTGCCCCCTCGTTCCTGATCCTTTTCCAAGCGGGAACAGTTTCTCCCCGTCTGCTCTGTCCAACCCTCTCATGCATTTTGGAAGGTCTAATACAGAGAGGAAATATACAGTAAATGGCAGAACCCTTAAGTGTATTGATAGGCAGAGGGATCTGGGTGTACAGGTACACAGGTCACAGAAAGTGGCAATGCAGGTGGAGAAGGTAGTCAAGAAGGCATACGGCATGCTTGCCTTCATCGGCCGGGGCATTGAGTTTAAAAATTGGCAAGTCATGTTGCAGCTTTATAGAACCATAGTTCGGCCGCACTTGGAATATAGTGTTCAATTCTGGTCGCCACACTACCAGAAGGATGTGGAGGCTTTGGAGAGGGGACAGAAAAGATTTACCAGGATGTTGCCTGGTATGGAGGGCATTAGCTATGAGGAGAGGTTGGAGAAACTTGGTTTGTTCTCACTAGAACGACGGAGGTTGAGGGTGACCTGATAGAAGTCTACAAGATTATGAGGGGCATGGACAGAGTGGATAGTCAGAAGCTTTTTCCCAGGGTGGAAGAGTCAATTACTAGGGGGCATGGGTTTAAGGTGCGAGGGGCAAGGTTTAAAGGAGATGTACAAGGCAAGTTTTTTACACAGAGGGTGGTGGGTGCCTGGAACTCGCTGCCGGGGGAGGGAGTGGAAGCGGATACGGTAGTGACTTTTAAGGGGCGTCTGGACAAGTACATGAATAGGATGGGAATAGAGGGATACGGTCCCCGGAAGGGTAGGGGATTTTAGTTCAGTCGGGGCAGCATGGTCGGTGCAGGCTTGGAGGGCCGAAGGGCCTGTTCCTGTGCTGTAATTTTCTTTGTTCTTTGATTTTGAACATCTCTATCAAATCTCCTCTTAGCTTCTTCTCTCCGAGGACAAGTGATCTAAAGCTTGGTCAGAGGCAGTTATAAGGAGCGTCTTAAAGAAGAAAGAGAGAGGCAGACAGACAGAGAGAGGCAGACAGACAGAGAGAGGCAGACAGACACAGAGAGGCCGACAGACACAGAGAGGCCGACAGACAGAGAGAGGCAGACAGACAGAGAGAGGCAGACAGACACAGAGAGGCCGACAGACAGACACGCAGACAGATAGAGAGAGGCGGACAGAGAGTAGAGAAAGGCAGACAGAGGTGGACAAACAGAAAGGCAGACAGATAGGGAGAGAGGCAGACACAGAGAGACAGACAAAGGGAGACAGAGAGAGAGGTACAGAATTGTTACAGCACAAGGAGGCCATTCATTCCACAGAGTCCGTGCAATCTTTATATATTTGCATTAGCAAGGACAGAGGTGGATCTCCGGCAATCACTTCTCCCCGTGCTTCTAAGCTGCCTTCTTCCCAATCCCCTTTGATAGCATCATCTACACACACAGGGGGTTATTATTCAGATCCAGGCTGATTGACTGGGATAATGCCCATGATCTGTATGGGGAAATCGCTGACTAACCTCTCTGTTTGGCTTGTTGAATATGAGCTCCCTGAGGATTGGTAATTAACTAACCAGGTGGAGCTCGGATACCGAGCCCTGTATAGAGCAAGACCCTGAGAGGGTCCATTAAGCTTTTAGTCCCGGTTGGGACCTGTTGTGTTCACCACAGGCTTGTGGTTATAATTTATTTTCATTTCGTGCAATAAAAGCATGGTTCCCTCACCGCCGACTCCTGGAGTTATTATATTGACATTCAGTTCTCGCTCTCCATCTCCAACCCTTCACTGTCTCCGTGCTGTTCACCCAGTCTCTGGGGATGAGGTCCCAGTCCCTCCGGTGTATGGACAGACTGAAACTATGGCAATGCGAACTCCATTCCCCCCGTCACCGCCTCTCCCTGCAACCGACACTTCACAGCCTCAGGGTCTTACTCAATCCAAACCCGTCCTTCAGGCCCCTGTAACTCTCTCCAATTCCCAGGCTGCCTCGGTATTAGCCAGCTCTGCTCAGGACTTTGTCAGCTGCGGCCTTGGCCATTGCGGTTCATCCCTGACCAGTGTCCCAGAGAGTGGGGAAGGTTCAGAACTCTCTTCCCCAATGGCGGTGGATGCTGGTTCAAGTGTTAGCTTTCAGTCTGGGATAGAGCAGGGGGTTCAAGGGATCCGGGCCTGGGGCAGGTACACAGAGTTAGGCCGCAGATCAGCCATGATCTGATCGAACGGCAGAGCGGGCTCGAGAAGCTGAATGGGTGGCACGGTGGCACCGTGGTTAGCACTGCTGCCTCACAGTGTCAGGGACCCGGGTTCGATACCCGGCTCGGGTCACTGTCTGTGCGGAGTTTGCACGTTCTCCCTGTGTCTGCGTGGGTTTCCTCCGGGTGCTCCGGTTTCCTCCCACAGTCTGAAAGACGTGCTGGTTAGGGTGGATTGGCCGTGCTAAATTCTCCCTCAGTGTTACCCGAACAGGCACCGGAGTGTGGCGACTAAAGTTAAAGTTTATTTATTAGTGACAAGTAAGACTTACATTAACACTGCAATGAAGTTACTGTGAAATTCCCCTAGTCGCCCACACTCCAGCGCCTGTTCAGGTCAATGCACCCTAACCAGCACATCTTTCAGACTGTGGGAGGAAACCGGAGCACCCGGAGGAAACCCATGCAGACACGGGGAGAACGCGCAGACTCCACACAGACAGTGACCCAAGCCGGGAATCGAACCTGGGTCCCTGGCGCTGTGAGGCAGCAGTGCTAACCACTGTGCCACCGAGCTGCCCCACGAGGGGATTTTCACAGTAACTTCATTGCAGTGTTAATGTAAGCCTACTTGTGACACTAATAAAGAAACTTTAAGCTTTACTCCTGTCCCGAGGCTCCATCCTATCCTCTGCCTCGTGTGGTTTACCCATCACCCTCCGTGCCTGCTGAGCTATACTGCCCCACTTTAAATTGACAAAAGCTGAATGGACCCTCTCAGGGTCCTGCTCTATACAGGGCTCGGTATCAGAGCTCCAGCTGGTTAGTTAATTACCCATCCCCAGGGAGCTTGTATTCAAAAAGCCAAACAGAGAGGTCAGTCAGTGATTCCCCCACACCGATCATGGGGCATATCACACTCAATGCCCCAATTTAACATTCTCACCCTCTGGTTCAAGTCCCTCCCTCCATGGCCTCACTCCGGCCTGTCTCTGTGTCCTGCTCCAGCCTCGCTGACCTCCCTGAGGACCCCTGAGCTGCCCGAACTCTGGCCGGCTGCTATTCCTTCACTGCATCACTGAGGGCAAACCTTCAGCCACCTCAGTCTGGAATCCCTGTCCTAAACCCCAGCTCTCTCAAATCCTTCCTTCAAAACGCACTGATCTGGCAGGATGTCAGTAACCCCTCCCACTGCCTGCTTACGGGGCAAATCCTCTTTGTTCATAATCCTATGGGGGCTTCTTGGGATGTTAATGGCGCTATATAAATGTAAGGTACAGTGTGTATCTATTTCTCAATCATTAATATATCCACCCAGGTATCTCTGTCTTTCAGTGTATTTGTTTGTGTGTCTCTGTCTCTCTCTCTCTCTGACTCTCTGTCTCTCTCTCTCTCTCGGTGTCTCTCTGACTCTCTGTCTCTCTCTCTCTCTGTCTCTCTCTCTCTCTCAGTGACTCTCTCTCTGTCTCTCTCTCTCTCTCGGTGTCTCTCTCTCTGTCTCTCTCTCTCTGTCTCTCTCTCTCTGTCTCTCTCTCTCTCTGTCTCTCTCTCTCTGTCTCTCTCTCTCTGTCTCTCTCTCTCTCTGTCTCTCTCTCTCTCTCTGTCTCTCTCTCTGTGTCTGTCTCTCTGTCCCTCTGTCTCTCTGACTCTCTCCCTTTGATTCTGTCTCTGTCTCTCTCTCTCTGTCTCTCTCTCTCTGTCTCTCAGTCTCTCTTTCTGTGTCTCTCTCTCTGTGTCTCTCTCTGTGTCTCTCTGTCTTTCTCTCTTGGTCTATCTATCTCTCTCTCTGTCTCTCTCTGTGTGTCTCTCTCTCTGACTCTCTCTACCTCTCAATCTCTTTCTCTCTGTCTTTCTCTCTGTCTCTCTCTCTCTGTCTTTCTCTCTGTCTCTCTCTCTGTCTCTCTCTCTCTGTCTCTCTGTCTCTCTGTCTCTCGCTCTCTGTCTCTAACTCTCAATCTCTCTCTTTCTGTCTCTCTCTGTCTCTATCTCTCTCTCTGTCTCTCTCTCTCACTGTGTCTCTCTCTCTTTCTCTGTCTCTCTCTCTCTGTCTCTCTCTCTCGGTGTCTCTCTCTGTCTCTCTCTCTCTCTGTGTCTCTCTCTCTCTCTCTTTCTCTGTCTCTCTCTCTGTCTCTCTCTCTCTGTCTCTGACTCTCTCTGTCTCTCTCTCTCTGTCTCTGACTCTTTCTGTCTCTCTCTCTCTCTGTGTCTCTGACTCTCTCTGTCTCTCTCTCTCTCTGTCTCTCTCTCTCTCTCTCTGTCTCTGTCTCTCTCTCTCTCTGTCTCTCTCTCTCTCTGTCTCTCTCTCTCTCGCTCTCTGTCTCTATCTCTCAATCTCTCTCTCTCTCTGTCTCTCTCTCTCTCTCTGTCTCTGACAGCAGCAGGGAAGAAGCTGTTCTTGAGTTGGTTGGTACGTGACCTCAGACTTTTGTATCTTTTTCCCGATGGGAGAAAGTGGAAGAGGGAATGTCCGGGGTGAGGCTGCTGTGTGGTTGGATTGTGCGGCTTGTGGAAGGGGGAGGTTAGCAGAGGGTCTGCAGCCAGACTGTTGTTTAGTTGATGTTCCAGCTCTGTGACCCCCTCACCCCTCTGCTTACTCAATGAATCATTTGTGTATAAACCCCCCCAAAGATTCAACAGAATCTAATCAGCGCTGCCTCTTTCCCAGAGTCTCTGTGGAGACGGCTGCGACAGTTCAGGGCTCGTGAATCAAAGCCAAAAGCTTCCCATCAATGGAATCCCATCAACAGCAAGATCCTGAAAGAAAACATTTTACACCCCCCGCCCACACCCCCCCTCCTCCACCCCCCCAACCCCCTACTCAACCCCCAACCCCCTCCCGCCCAACCCCCACCCCCTCCCCACCCCCCATCCCCTCCCCCACCCCCTCCCCCCGCCCAACCCCCCCCAACCCCCACCCCCTCCCCAACCCCCTCCCCAACCCCCTCCTCACCCCTCACCCCCTCCCCCATCCCCTCCCCCACCCCCTCCCCCCGCCCCCACCCCCCCAACCACCTCCCCCAGCCCCTCTCCCCGCCTCCACCCCCCCAACCCCCTACTCAACCCCCAACCCCCTCCCCCCCAACCCACACCCCCTCCCACACCCCCTCACACACCCCCTCACACAGACCCTCCCACATCCCCTCATACACCGCCTTCCACACCCCCTCCCACACAGCCCCTCACACACCCTCTCCCATGCACCCCCTCCCACACCCCCTCACACACCCCCTCACACACACCCTAACACAGACGCGCCCACATCCCCTCAAGCACCCCTCCCACACACCCCCTCCCACACACCCTGTCCCACAACCCCTCCCATAACCCCTCCCACAACCCGTCCCACACACCCTCACACATCCCCTCATACACCCCCTCCCACACCCCCTCCCAAACCCCCTCCCAAACCCCCTCCCACAACCCCTCCCACAACCCCTCACACACACCCCTTCACACAGCCCCTCACACAGACCCTCACACAGACCCTCACACAGACCCTCACACAGACCCTCACACATCCCCTCACACATCCCCTCATGCACCCCCTCCCACACACTCTCCCACAGCCTCTCGCACAACCCCTCCCACAACCCCTACCACAACCCCTACCACAACCCCTCCCACAACCCCTCACACACATAGACACCCTCCCATACACACTCACACACACCCTCATGCACCCCCTCCCACACACTTCCGTTCACAGCAATGTCTCTCGCACAACCCCTCCCACAACCCCTACCACAACCCCTCCCACAACCCCTCACACACATACACACCCTCCCGTACACACTCACACACACCCTCATACACCCCCTCCCACACACTGTCCCACAGCCTCTCCCACAACCCCTCCCACAACCCTCCCACAACCCCTCACACCCTCACACTACACACCTCCCATACACACTCACACACACCCTCATACACCCCCTCCCACACCCACAACCCCTCCCACAGCTCCTCCCACAGCCCCTCACACACACTGATACACACACTCTCTCTCACTCACAATCTCTCTCCCTCACACACTCTCTCTCACACACTCTCTCTCTCACACACACTCCACACACTCTCTCTCACTCACACACCTCTCCCTCACACACACACACTCTCATACACACACTCTCTCTCACACACACACTCTCACACACACACTCTCTCACTCACACACACACTCTCTCACACACACACTCTCACACACACTCTCTCTCTCACACACACTCTCTCACACACACTCTCTCTCACACACACACACTCTCACACACACACACTCTCACACACACTCTCTCACACACACTCGCTCTCACACACACACTCTCTCACACACTCCCCCTCACACACACACACTCTCACACACACACACTCTCACACACACTCTCTCTCACACACACTCTCTCTCACTCACACACACGCTCACACACACACTCTCTCTCTCACACACACTCTCTCTCTCACACACACTCTCTCTCACTCACACACTCTCCCTCACACACTCTCTCTCACTCACACACACGCTCACACACACACTCTCTCTCACACACACACTCTCTCTCTCACACACAGTCTCTCTCACTCACACTCTCTCTCCCTCACACACTCTCTCTCACACACACACTCTCTCTCACACACACACGCTCTCTCTCACACGGTCTCTCTCACACACTCTCTCTCTCACACACACACACACACTCTCTCTCTCTCACGCACACACTCACACACACACACTCTCTCTCTCACACACACACTCTCTCACACACACTCTCTCTCACACACACACTCTCTCACACACACACTCTCTCTCTCACACACACACTCTCTCACACACACACTCTCACACACACTCTCTCTCACACACACACTCTCTCTCTCACACACACTCTCTCTCTCACACACTCTCTCTCTCACACACTCTCTCTCACACACATAATCTCTCTCTCACACACTCACACTCTCTCGCACACACACTCTTTCTCTCACACACACTCTCTCTCACACAATCTCTCTCTCTCACACACTCTATCTCACACACTCTCTCTCTCACACACACTCTCACTCACACACTCTCTCTCTCACACACACTCTCTCACACACACTCTCTCTCTCACACACACTCTATCTCTCACACTCTCTCTCTCTTTCACACACACTCTCTCTCACACAACCCCCCACACACACCCCCAACACCAAACTGTCCCCACACCACACAACCCCCCACACACCCCCCCAACACCAAACTGTCCCCACACCACACCGCCCCCCCAAAACCAAACTGTCCCCACACCACACACCCCCACACACCCCCCCCAACACCAAACTGTCCC